>NW_020622602.1:345708-424596 GCF_003573695.1 Papaver somniferum
GAAAAGACTCGAACGCTATAATTTAGCTCAACAGGTGTCTATTTTTATTGGAAACATGCTAATGATCAGGACATGTTGGGCTATAGACCCACATGATCTTGATATTTTAGCCAAATTTTGAAGTCTAGGCCTCATAAATAAGATTTTCTACTTAGAGAAGTTTCGAGAGTACATTCGAAAAATACACACTCGAAAAGACTCGAACGCTATAATATAGATCAAGAGGTGTCTATTTTGATTGAAAACATGCTATATCATGACATGTTGGTCTATAGACCCACATGATCTTGATATTTTAGCCAAGTTTTGAAGCCTAAGCCTCATAAAGACGAATTTGCTACTTAGAGTAGTTTCGAGTGTACATTCGAATAATACACACTCGAAAAGACTCGAACGCTATAATTTAGCTCAACAGGTGTCTATTTTTATTGGAAACATCCTAATGATCAGGACATGTTGGATTATAGACCCACATGATCTTGATATTTTAGCCAAATTTTGAAGTCTAGGCCTCATAAATAAGATTTTCTATTTAGAGAAGTTTCGAGTGTACATTCGAAAAATATACACACGAAAAGACTCGAACGCTATAATTTAACTCAAGAGGTGTATATTTTTATTGGAAACATGCTAATGATCAGGACATGTTGGTCTCTAGACAAACATGATCTTGTAATTTTAGACAAGTTTTGAAGCCTAGGCCTCATAAACACGAATGTTCTACTTAGAGCAGTTTCGAGTGTACATTCGAATAATACACACTCGAAAAGACTCGAACGCTATAATTCAGCTCAACATGTGTCTATTTTTATCGGAAACATGCTAATGATCAGGACATGTTGGTCTATAGACCCACATGATCTTAATATTTTAGTCAAATTTTGAAGTCTAGGCCTCATATGCAAGATTTTTCTACTTAGAGAAGTTTTGAGTGTACATTCGAATAATACACACTCGAAAAGACTCGAACGCTATAATTTATCTCAACAGGTGTCTATTTTTATTGGAAACATGCTAATGATCAGGACATGTTGGTCTATAGACCCACATGATCTTGATATTTTATCCAAATTTTGAAGTCTAGGCCTCATAAACAAGATTTTCTACTTAGAGCAGTTTCGAGTGTACATTCGAATAATACACACTCGAAAAGACTCGAACGCTATAATATAGCTCAACAGGTGTCTATTTTTATTGGAAACATGCTAATGATCAGGACATGTTGGATTATAGACCCACATGATCTTGATATTTTAGCCAAATTTTGAAGTCTAGGCCTCATAAATAAGATTTTCTATTTAGAGAAGTTTTGAGTGTACATTCGAAAAATATACACACGAAAAGACTCGAACGCTATAATTTAGCTCAAGAGGTGTATATTTTTATTGGAAACATGCTAATCATCAGGACATGTTGGTTTCTAGACAAACATGATCTTGATATTTTAGACAAGTTTTGAAGCCTAGGCCTCATAAACACGAATTTTCTACTTAGAGCAGTTTCGAGTGTACATTCGAATAATACACACTCGAAAAGACTCGAACGCTATAATTCAGCTCAACATGTGTCTATTTTTATCGGAAACATGCTAATGATCAGGACATGTTGGTCTATAGACCCACATGATCTTAATATTTTAGCCAAGTTTTGAAGCCTAGGCATCATAAAACGAATTTGTTACTTAGATCAGTTTCGAGTGTACATTCGAATAATACACACTCGAAAAGACTCGAACGCTATAATTTAGCTCAACAGGTGTCTATTTTTATTGGAAACATGCTAATGATAAGGACATGTTGGTCTATCGACCCACATGATCTTGATATTTTATCCAAATTTTGAAGTCTAGGCCTCATAAACAAGATTTTCTACTTAGAGCAGTTTCGAGTGTACATTCGAATAATACACACTCGAAAAGACTCGAACGTTATAATTTAGCTCAACAGGTGTCTATTTTTATTGGAAACATGCTAATATTCAGGACATGTTGGTCTATAGACCCACATGATCTTGATATTTTAGCCAAGTTTTGAAGCCTAAGCCTCATAAACACGAATTTGCTACTTAGAGTAGTTTCGAGTGTACATTCGAATAATACACACTCGAAAAGACTCGAACGCTATAATTCAGCTCAACATGTGTCTATTTTTATCGGAAACATGCTAATGATCAGGACATGTTGGTCTATAGACCCACATGATCTTAATATTTTAGTCAAATTTTGAAGTTTAGGCCTCATATGCAAGATTTTTCTACTTAGAGAAGTTTTGAGTGTACATTCGAATAATACACACTCGAAAAGACTCGAACGCTATAATTTATCTCAACAGGTGTCTATTTTTATTGGAAACATGCTAATGATCAGGACATGTTGGTCTATAGACCCACATGATCTTGATATTTTATCCAAATTTTGAAGTCTAGGCCTCATAAACAAGATTTTCTACTTAGAGCAGTTTCGAGTGTACATTCGAATAATACACACTCGAAAAGACTCGAACGCTATAATTTAGCTCAACAGGTGTCTATTTTTATTGGAAACATGCTAATGATCAGGACATGTTGGATTATAGACCACGTGATCTTGATATTTTAGCCAAATTTTGAAGTCTAGGCCTCATAAATAAGATTTTCTATTTAGAGAAGTTTCGAGTGTACATTCGAAAAATATACACACGAAAAGACTCGAACGCTATAATTTAGCTCAAGAGGTGTATATTTTTATTGGAAACATGCTAATCATCAGGACATGTTGGTCTCTAGACAAACATGATCTTGATATTTTAGACAAGTTTTGAAGCCTAGGCCTCATAAACACGAATTTTCTACTTAGAGCAGTTTCGAGTGTACATTCGAATAATACACACTCGAAAAGACTCGAACGCTATAATTCAGCTCAACATGTGTCTATTTTTATCGGAAACATGCTAATGATCAGGACATGTTGGTCTATAGACCCACATGATCTTAATATATTAGCCAAATTTTGAAGTCTAGGCCTCATAAACAAGATTTTTCTACTTAGAGAAGTTTCGAGTGTACATTCGAATAATACACACTCGAAAAGACTCGAACGCTATAATTTAGCTCAACAGGTGTCTATTTTTATTGGAAACATGTTAATGATAAGGACATGTTGGTCTATCGACCCACATGATCTTGATATTTTATCCAAATTTTGAAGTCTAGGCCTCACAAACAAGATTTTCTACTTAGAGCAGTTTCGAGTGTACATTCGAATAATACACACTCGAAAAGACTCGAACGTTATAATTTAGCTCAACAGGTGTCTATTTTTATTGGAAACATGCTAATATTCAGGACATGTTGGTCTATAAACCCACATGATCTTGATATTTTAGCCAAGTTTTGAAGCCGAAGCCTCATAACCACGAATTTGCTACTTAGAGTAGTTTCGAGTGTACATTCGAATAATACACACTCGAAAAGACTCGAACGCTATAATTCAGCTCAACATGTGTCTATTTTTATCGGAAACATGCTAATGATCAGGACATGTTGGTCTATAGACCCACATGATCTTAATATTTTAGCCAAATTTTTAAGTCTAGGCCTCATATGCAAGATTTTTCTACTTAGAGAAGTTTCGAGTGTACATTCGAATAATACACACTCGAAAAGACTAGAACGCTATAATTTAGCTCAACAGGTGTCAATTTTTATTGGAAACATGCTAATGATCAGGACATGTTGGTCTATAGACCCACATGATCTTGATATTTTATCCAAATTTTGAAGTCTAGGCCTCATAAACAAGATTTTGCTACTTAGAGTAGTTTCGAGTGTACATTCGAATAATACACACTCGAAAAGACTCGAACGCTATAATTTAGCTCAACAGGTGTCAATTTTTATTGGAAACATGCTAATGATCAAGACATGTTGGTCTATAGACCCACATGATCTTGATATTTTATCCAAACTTTGAAGTCTAGGCCTCATAAATAAGATTTTCTATTTAGAGAAGTTTCGAGTGTACATTCGAAAAATATACACACGAAAAGACTCGAACGCTATAATTTAGCTCAAGAGGTGTATATTTTTATTGGAAACATGCTAATGATCAGGACATGTTGGTCTCTAGACAAACATGATCTTGATATTTTAGACAAGTTTTGAAGCCTAGGCCTCATAAACACGAATTTTCTACTTAGAGCAGTTTCGAGTGTACATTCGAATAATACACACTCGAAAAGACTCGAACGCTATAATTCAGCTCAACATGTGTCTATTTTTATCGGAAACATGCTAATGATCAGGACATGTTGGTCTATAGACCCACATGATCTTAATATTTTAGCCAAATTTTGAAGTCTAGGCCTCATAAACAAGATTTTTCTACTTAGAGAAGTTTCGAATGTACATTCGAATAATACACACTCGAAAAGACTCGAACGCTATAATTTAGCTCAACAGGTGTCTATTTTTATTGGAAACATGCTAATGATAAGGACATGTTGGTCTATCGACCCACATGATCTTGATATTTTATCCAAATTTTGAAGTCTAGGCCTCATAAACAAGATTTTCTACTTAGAGCAGTTTCGAGTGTACATTCGAATAATACACACTCGAAAAGACTCGAACGCTATAATTTAGCTCAACAGGTGTCTATTTTTATTGGAAACATGCTAATATTCAGGACATGTTGGTCTATAGACCCACATGATCTTGATATTTTAGCCAAGTTTTGAAGCCGAAGCCTCATAACCACGAATTTGCTACTTAGAGTAGTTTCGAGTGTACATTCGAATAATACACACTCGAAAAGACTCGAACACTATAATTCAGCTCAACAGGTGTCTATTTTTATCGGAAACATGCTAATGATCAGGACATGTTGGTCTATAGACCCACATGATCTTAATATTTTAGCCAAATTTTTAAGTCTAGGCCTCATATGCAAGATTTTTCTACTTAGAGAAGTTTCGAGTGTACATTCGAATAATACACACTCGAAAAGACTAGAACGCTATAATTTAGCTCAACAGGTGTCAATTTTTATTGGAAACATGCTAATGATCAGGACATGTTGGTCTATAGACCCACATGATCTTGATATTTTATCCAAATTTTGAAGTCTAGGCCTCATAAACAAGATTTTCTACTTAGAGCAGTTTCGAGTGTACATTCGAATAATACACACTCGAAAAGACTCGAACGCTATAATTTAATTCAAGCGGTGTCTATTTTGATTGAAAACATGCTAATGATCAGGACATGTTGGTCTATAGACCCACATGATCTTGATATTTTATCCAAATTTTGAAGTCTAGGCCTCATAAACAAGATTTTCTACTTAGAGAAGTTTCGAGTGTACATTCGAATAATACACACTCGAAAAGACTCGAACGCTATAATTTAATTCAAGCGGTGTCTATTTTGATTGAAAACATGCTAATGATCAGGACATGTTGGTCTATAGACCCACATGATCTTGATATTTTAGACAAATTTTGAAGTCTAGGCCTCATAAATAAGATTTTTCTACTTAGAGAAGTTTCGAGTGTACATTCGAATAATACACACTCGAAAAGACTCGAACGCTATAATTTAGCTCAACAGGTGTCTATTTTTATTGGAAACATGCTAATGATCAGGACATGTTGGTCTATAGACCCACATGATCTTGTTATTTTAGCCAAATTTTGAAGTCTAGGCCTCATAAACAAGATTTTCTACTTAGAGAAGTTTCGAGTGTACATTCGAATAATACACACTCGAAAAGACTCGAACGCTATAATTTAGCTCAACATGTGTCTATTTTTATTGGAAACATGCTAATGATAAGGACATGTTGGTCTATAGACCCACATGATCTTGATATTTTATCCAAATTTTGAAGTCTAGGCCTCATAAACAAGATTTTCTACTTAGAGCAGTTTCGAGTGTACATTCGAATAATACACACTCGAAAAGACTCGAACGCTATAATTTAGCTCAACAAGTGTCTATTTTCATGGGAAACATGCTAATGATCAGGACATGTTGGTCTATAGACCCACATGATCTTGATATTTTATCCAAATTTTGAAGTCTAGGCCTCATAAACAAGATTTTCTACTTAGAGCAGTTTCGAGTGTACATTCGAATAATACACACTTGAAAAGACTCGAACGCTATAATTTAGCTCAACAGGTGTCTATTTTTATTGGAAACATGCTAATGATCAGGACATGTTGGTCTATAGACCCACATGATCTTGATATTTTATCCAAATTTTGAAGTCTAGGCCTCATAATCAAGATTTTCTACTTAGAGCAGTTTCGAGTGTACATTCGAATAATACACACTCGAAAAGACTCGAACGCTATAATTTAGCTCAACAGGTGTCTATTTTGATTGAAACCATGCTAATTATCAGGACATGTTGGTCTATAGACCCACATGATCTTGATATTTTAGCCAAGTTTTGAAGCCGAAGCCTCATAACCACGAATTTGCTACTTAGAGTAGTTTCGAGTGTACATTCGAATAATACACACTCGAAAAGACTCGAACGCTATAATTTAGCTCAACAGGTGTCTATTTTTATTGGAAACATGCTAATGATCAGGACATGTTGGATTATAGACCCACATGATCTTGATATTTTAGCCAAATTTTGAAGTCTAGGCCTCATAAATAAGATTTTCTACTTAGAGAAGTTTCGAGTGTACATTCGAAAAATACACACTCGAAAAGACTGGAACGCTATAATTTAGCTCAAGAGGTGTCTATTTTGATTGAAAACATGCTATTTATCAGGACATGTTGGTCTATAGACCCACATGATCTTGATATTTTAGCCAAGTTTTGAAGCCTAAGCCTCATAAACACGAATTTGCTACTTAGAGTAGTTTCGAGTGTACATTCGAATAATACACACTCGAAAAGACTCGAACGCTATAATTTAGCTCAACAAGTGTCTATTTTTATTGGAAACATGCTAATGATCAGGACATGTTGGGATATAGACCCACATGATCTTGATATTTTAGCCAAATTTTGAAGTCTAGGCCTCATAAATAAGATTTTCTACTTAGAGAAGTTTCGAGTGTACATTCGAAAAATACACACTCGAAAAGACTCGAACGCTATAATTTAGATCAAGAGGTATCTATTTTGATTGAAAACATGCTATATCATGACATGTTGGTCTATGGACCCACATGATCTTGATATTTTAGCCAAGTTTTGAAGCCTAAGCCTCATAAACACGAATTTGCTACTTAGAGTAGTTTCGAGTGTACATTCGAATAATACACACTCGAAAAGACTCGAACGCTATAATTCAGCTCAACAGGTGTCTATTTTTATCGGAAGCATGCTAATGATCAGGACATGTTGGTCTATAGACCCACATGAGCTTAATATTTTAGCCAAATTTTGAAGTCTAGGCCTCATAAATAAGATTTTCTACTTAGAGAAGTTTCGAGTGTACATTCGAAAAATACACACTCGAAAAGACTCGAACGCTATAATTTAGATCAAGAGGTATCTATTTTGATTGAAAACATGCTATATCATGACATGTTGGTCTATGGACCCACATGATCTTGATATTTTAGCCAAGTTTTGAAGCCTAAGCCTCATAAACACGAATTTGCTACTTAGAGTAGTTTCGAGTGTACATTCGAATAATACACACTCGAAAAGACTTGAACGCTATAATTTAGCTCAACAGGTGTCTATTTTTATTGGAAACATGCTAATGATCAGGACATGTTGGATTATAGACCCACATGATCTTGATATTTTAGCCAAATTTTGAAGTCTAGGCCTCATAAATAAGATTTTCTATTTAGAAAAGTTTAGAGTTTACATTCAAAAAATATACACACGAAAAGACTCGAACGCTATAATTTAGCTCAAGAGGTGTATATTTTTATTGGAAACATGCTAATGATCAGGACATGTTGGTCTCTAGACAAACATGATCTTGATATTTTAGACAAGTTTTGAAGCCTAGGCCTCATAAACACGAATTTTCTACTTAGAGCAGTTTCGAGTGTACATTCGAATAATACACACTCGAAAAGACTCGAACGTTATAATTTAGCTCAACATGTGTCTATTTTTATCGGAAACATGCTAATGATCAGGACATGTTGGTCTATAGACCCACATGATCTTAATATTTTAGCCAAATTTTGAAGTCTAGGCCTCATAAACAAGATTTTTCTACTTAGAGAAGTTTCGAGTGTACATTCGAATAATACACACTCGAAAAGACTCGAACGTTATAATTTAGCTCAACAGGTGTCTATTTTTATTGGAAACATGCTAATGATAAGGACATGTTGGTCTATAGACCCACATGATCTTGATATTTTATCCAAATTTTGAAGTCTAGGCCTCATAAACAAGATTTTCTACTTAGAGCAGTTTCGAGTGTACATTCGAATAATACACACTCGAAAAGACTCGAACGTTATAATTTAGCTCAACAGGTGTCTATTTTTATTGGAAACATGCTAATATTCAGGACATGTTGGTCTATAGACCCACATGATCTTGATATTTTAGCCAAGTTTTGAAGCCGAAGCCTCATAACCACGAATTTGCTACTTAGAGTAGTTTCGAGTGTACATTCGAATAATACACACTCGAAAAGACTCGAACGCTATAATTCAGCTCAACAGGTGTCTATTTTTATCGGAAACATGCTAATGATAAGGACATGTTGGTCTATAGACCCACATGATCTTAATATTTTAGCCAAATTTTTAAGTCTAGGCCTCATATGCAAGATTTTTCTACTTAGAGAAGTTTCGAGTGTAAATTCGAATAATACACACTCGAAAAGACTAGAACGCTATAATTTAGCTCAACAGGTGTCAATTTTTATTGGAAACATGCTAATGATCAGGACATGTTGGTCTATAGACCCACATGATCTTGATATTTTATCCAAATTTTGAAGTATAGGCCTCATAAACAAGATTTTCTACTTAGAGCAGTTTCGAGTGTACATTCGAATAATACACACTCGAAAAGACTCGAACGCTATAATTCAGCTCAACAGGTGTCTATTTTTATCGGAAGCATGCTAATGATCAGGACAAGTTGGTCTATAGACCCACATGATCTTAATATTTTAGCCAAATTTTGAAGTCTAGGCCTCATAAATAAGATTTTCTACTTAGAGAAGTTTCGAGTGTACATTCGAAAAATACACACTCGAAAAGACTCGAACGCTATAATTTAGATCAAGAGGTATCTATTTTGATTGAAAACATGCTATATCATGACATGTTGGTCTATGGACCCACATGATCTTGATATTTTAGCCAAGTTTTGAAGCCTAAGCCTCATAAACACGAATTTGCTACTTAGAGTAGTTTCGAGTGTACATTCGAATAATACACACTCGAAAAGACTCGAACGCTATAATTTAGCTCAACAGGTGTCTATTTTTATTGGAAACATGCTAATGATCAGGACATGTTGGATTATAGACCCACATGATCTTGATATTTTAGCCAAATTTTGAAGTCTAGGCCTCATAAATAAGATTTTCTATTTAGAAAAGTTTAGAGTTTACATTCAAAAAATATACACACGAAAAGACTCGAACGCTATAATTTATCTCAACAGGTGTCTATTTTTATTGGAAACATGCTAATGATCAGGACATGTTGATCTATAGACCCACATGATCTTGATATTTTATCCAAATTTTGAAGTCTAGGCCTCATAAACAAGATTTTCTACTTAGAGCAGTTTCGAGTGTACATTCGAATAATACACACTCGAAAAGACTCGAACGCTATAATTTAGCTCAACAGGTGTCTATTTTTATTGGAAACATGCTAATGATCAGGACATGTTGGATTATAGACCCACATGATCTTGATATTTTAGCCAAATTTTGAAGTCTAGGCCTCATAAATAAGATTTTCTATTTAGAGAAGTTTCGAGTGTACATTCGAAAAATATACACACGAAAAGACTCGATCGCTATAATTTAGCTCAAGAGGTGTATATTTTTATTGGAAACATGCTAATCATCAGGACATGTTGGTCTCTAGACAAACATGATCTTGATATTTTAGACAAGTTTTGAAGCCTAGGCCTCATAAACACGAATTTTCTACTTAGAGCAGTTTCGAGTGTACATTCGAATAATACACACTCGAAAAGGCTCGAACGTTATAATTCAGCTCAACATGTGTCTATTTTTATCGGAAACATGCTAATGATCAGGACATGTTGGTCTATAGACCCACATGATCTTGATATTTTAGCCAAGTTTTGAAGCCGAAGCCTCATAACCACGAATTTTCTACTTAGAGTAGTTTCGAGTGTACATTCGAATAATACACACTCGAAAAGACTCGAACGTTATAATTTAGCTCAACAGGTGTCTATTTTTATTGGAAACATGCTAATATTCAGGACATGTTGGTCTATAGACCCACATGATCTTGATATTTTAGCCAAGTTTTGAAGCCGAAGCCTCATAACCACGAATTTGCTACTTAGAGTAGTTTCGAGTGTACATTCGAATAATACACACTCGAAAAGACTCGAACGCTATAATTCAGCTCAACAGGTGTCTATTTTTATCGGAAACATGCTAATGATAAGGACATGTTGGTCTATAGACCCACATGATCTTAATATTTTAGCCAAATTTTTAAGTCTAGGCTTCATTTGCAAGATTTTTCTACTTAGAGAAGTTTCGAGTGTACATTCGAATAATACACACTCGAAAAGACTAGAACGCTATAATTTAGCTCAACAGGTGTCAATTTTTATTGGAAACATGCTAATGATCAGGACATGTTGGTCTATAGACCCACATGATCTTGATATTTTATCCAAATTTTGAAGTATAGGCCTCATAAACAAGATTTTCTACTTAGAGCAGTTTCGAGTGTACATTCGAATAATACACACTCGAAAAGACTCGAACGCTATAATTCAACTCAACAGGTGTCTATTTTTATCGGAAGCATGCTAATGATCAGGACATGTTGGTCTATAGACCCACATGATCTTAATATTTTAGCCAAATTTTGAAGTCTAGGCCTCATAAATAAGATTTTCTACTTAGAGAAGTTTCGAGTGTACATTCGAAAAATACACACTCGAAAAGACTCGAACGCTATAATTTAGATCAAGAGGTATCTATTTTGATTGAAAACATGCTATATCATGACATGTTGGTCTATGGACCCACATGATCTTGATATTTTAGCCAAGTTTTGAAGCCTAAGCCTCATAAACACGAATTTGCTACTTAGAGTAGTTTCGAGTGTACATTCGAATAATACACACTCGAAAAGACTCGAACGCTATAATTTAGCTCAACAGGTGTCTATTTTTATTGGAAACATGCTAATGATCAGGACATGTTGGATTATAGACCCACATGATCTTAATATTTTAGCCAAATTTTGAAGTCTAGGCCTCATAAATAAGATTTTCTACTTAGAGAAGTTTCGAGTGTACATTCGAAAAATACACACTCGAAAAGACTCGAACGCTATAATTTAGATCAAGAGGTATCTATTTTGATTGAAAACATGCTATATCATGACATGTTGGTCTATGGACCCACATGATCTTGATATTTTAGCCAAGTTTTGAAGCCTAAGCCTCATAAACACGAATTTGCTACTTAGAGTAGTTTCGAGTGTACATTCGAATAATACACACTCGAAAAGACTTGAACGCTATAATTTAGCTCAACAGGTGTCTATTTTTATTGGAAACATGCTAATGATCAGGACATGTTGGATTATAGACCCACATGATCTTGATATTTTAGCCAAATTTTGAAGTCTAGGCCTCATAAATAAGATTTTCTATTTAGAAAAGTTTAGAGTTTACATTCAAAAAATATACACACGAAAAGACTCGAACGCTATAATTTATCTCAACAGGTGTCTATTTTTATTGGAAACATGCTAATGATCAGGACATGTTGGTCTATAGACCCACATGATCTTGATATTTTATCCAAATTTTGAAGTCTAGGCCTCATAAACAAGATTTTCTACTTAGAGCAGTTTCGAGTGTACATTCGAATAATACACACTCGAAAAGACTCGAACGCTATAATTTAGCTCAACAGGTGTCTATTTTTATTGGAAACATGCTAATGATCAGGACATGTTGGATTATAGACCCACATGATCTTGATATTTTAGCCAAATTTTGAAGTCTAGGCCTCATAAATAAGATTTTCTATTTAGAGAAGTTTCGAGTGTACATTCGAAAAATATACACACGAAAAGACTCGATCGCTATAATTTAGCTCAAGAGGTGTATATTTTTATTGGAAACATGCTAATCATCAGGACATGTTGGTCTCTAGACAAACATGATCTTGATATTTTAGACAAGTTTTGAAGCCTAGGCCTCATAAACACGAATTTTCTACTTAGAGCAGTTTCGAGTGTACATTCGAATAATACACACTCGAATAGACTCGAACGTTATAATTCAGCTCAACATGTGTCTATTTTTATCGGAAACATGCTAATGATCAGGACATGTTGGTCTATAGACCCACATGATCTTGATATTTTAGCCAAGTTTTGAAGCCGAAGCCTCATAACCACGAATTTGCTACTTAGAGTAGTTTCGAGTGTACATTCGAATAATACACACTCGAAAAGACTCGAACGTTATAATTTAGCTCAACAGGTGTCTATTTTTATTGGAAACATGCTAATATTCAGGACATGTTGGTCTATAGACCCACATGATCTTGATATTTTAGCCAAGTTTTGAAGCCGAAGCCTCATAACCACGAATTTGCTACTTAGAGTAGTTTCGAGTGTACATTCGAATAATACACACTCGAAAAGACTCGAACGCTATAATTCAGCTCAACAGGTGTCTATTTTTATCGGAAACATGCTAATGATCAGGACATGTTGGTCTATAGACCCACATGATCTTAATATTTTAGCCAAATTTTTAAGTCTAGGCCTCATATGCAAGATTTTTCTACTTAGAGAAGTTTCGAGTGTACATTCGAATAATACACACTCGAAAAGACTAGAACGCTATTATTTAGCTCAACAGGTGTCAATTTTTATTGGAAACATGCTAATGATCAGGACATGTTGGTCTATAGACCCACATGATCTTGATATTTTATCCAAATTTTGAAGTCTAGGCCTCATAAACAAGATTTTCTACTTAGAGCAGTTTCGAGTGTACATTCGAATAATACACACTCGAAAAGACTCGAACGCTATAATTCAGCTCAACAGGTGTCTATTTTTATCGGAAACATGCTAATGATCAGGACATGTTGGTCTATAGACCCACATGATCTTAATATTTTAGCCAAATTTTGAAGTCTAGGCCTCATAAACAAGATTTTTCTACTTAGAGAAGTTTCGAGTGTACATTCGAATAATACACACTCGAAAAGACTCGAACGCTATAATTTAGCTCAACAGGTGTCTATTTTTATTAGAAACATGCTAATGATAAGGACATGTTGGTCTATCGACCCACATGATCTTGATATTTTATCCAAATTTTGAAGTCTAGGCCTCATAAACAAGATTTTCTACTTAGAGCAGTTTCGAGTGTACATTCGAAAAATACACACTCGAAAAGACTCGAACGCTATAATTTAGATCAAGAGGTATCTATTTTGATTGAAAACATGCTATATCATGACATGTTGGTCTATGGACCCACATGATCTTGATATTTTAGCCAAGTTTTGAAGCCTAAGCCTCATAAACACGAATTTGCTACTTAGAGTAGTTTCGAGTGTACATTCGAATAATACACACTCGAAAAGACTCGAACGCTATAATTTAGCTCAACAGGTGTCTATTTTTATTGGAAACATGCTAATGATCAGGACATGTTGGATTATAGACCCACATGATCTTGATATTTTAGCCAAATTTTGAAGTCTAGGCCTCATAAATAAGATTTTCTATTTAGAGAAGTTTCGAGTGTACATTCGAAAAATATACACACGAAAAGACTCGAATTCTATAATTTAGCTCAAGAGGTGTATATTTTTATTGGAAACATGCTAATGATCAGGACATGTTGGTCTCTAGACAAACATGATCTTGATATTTTAGACAAGTTTTGAAGCCTAGGCCTCATAAACACGAATTTTCTACTTAGAGCAGTTTCGAGTGTACATTCGAATAATACACACTCGAAAAGACTCGAACGTTATAATTCAGCTCAACATGTGTCTATTTTTATCGGAAACATGCTAATGATCAGGACATGTTGGTCTATAGACCCACATGATCTTAATATTTTAGCCAAATTTTGAAGTCTAGGCCTCATAAAAAAGATTTTTCTACTTAGAGAAGTTTCGAGTGTATATTCGAATAATACACACTCGAAAAGACTCGAACGCTATAATTTAGCTCAACAGGTGTCTATTTTTATTGGAAACATGCTAATGATAAGGACATGTTGGTCTATCGACCCACATGATCTTGATATTTTATCCAAATTTTGAAGTCTAGGCCTCATAAACAAGATTTTCTACTTAGAGCAGTTTCGAGTGTACATTCGAATAATACACACTCGAAAAGACTCGAACGCTATAATTTAGCTCAACAGGTGTATTTTTATTGGAAACATGCTAATATTCAGGACATGTTGGTCTATAGACCCACATGATCTTGATATTTTAGCCAAGTTTTGAAGCCGAAGCCTCATAACCACGAATTTGCTACTTAGAGTAGTTTCGAGTGTACATTCGAATAATACACACTCGAAAAGACTCGAACGCTATAATTCAGCTCAACAGGTGTCTATTTTTATCGGAAACATGCTAATGATCAGGACATGTTGGTCTATAGACCCACATGATCTTAATATTTTAGCCAAATTTTTAAGTCTAGGCCTCATATGCAAGATTTTTCAACTTAGAGAAGTTTCGAGTGTACATTCGAATAATACACACTCGAAAAGACTAGAACGCTATAATTTAGCTCAACAGGTGTCAATTTTTATTGGAAACATGCTAATGATCAGGACATGTTGGTCTATAGACCCACATGATCTTGATATTTTATCCAAATTTTGAAGTCTAGGCCTCATAAACAAGATTTTCTACTTAGAGCAGTTTCGAGTGTACATTCGAATAATACACACTCGAAAAGACTCGAACGCTATAATTTAGCTCAAGAGGTGTCTATTTTTATTGAAACCATGCTAATTATCAGGACATGTTGGTCTATAGACCCACATGATCTTGGTATTTTAGCCAAGTTTTGAAGCCTAGGCCTCATAAAACGAATTTGTTACTTAGATCAGTTTCGAGTGTACATTCGAATAATACACACTCGAAAAGACTCGAACGCTATAATTTAGGTCAACAAGTGTCTATTTTTATTGGAAACATGCTAATGATCAGGACATGTTGGGATATAGACCCACATGATCTTGATATTTTAGCCAAATTTTGAAGTCTAGGCCTCATAAATAAGATTCTCTACTTAGAGAAGTTTCGAGTGTACATTCGAAAAATACACACTCGTAAAGACTCGAACGCTATAATTTAGCTCAAGAGGTGTCTATTTTGATTGAAAACATGCTATTTATCAGGACATGTTGGTCTATAGACCCACATGATCTTGATATTTTAGCCAAGTTTTGAAGCCTAAGCCTCATAAACACGAATTTGCTACTTAGAGTAGTTTCGAGTGTACATTCGAATAATACACACTCGAAAAGACTCGAACGCTATAATTCAGCTCAACATGTGTCTATTTTTATCGGAAACATGCTAATGATAAGGACATGTTGGTCTATAGACCCACATGATCTTAATATTTTAGCCAAATTTTGAAGTCTAGGCCTCATAAACAAGATTTTTCTACTTAGAGAAGTTTTGAGTGTACATTCGAATAATACACACTCGAAAAGACTCGAACGCTATAATTTAGCTCAACAGGTGTCTATTTTTATTGGAAACATGCTAATGATAAGGACATGTTGGTCTATCGACCCACATGATCTTGATATTTTATCCAACTTTTGAAGTCTAGGCCTCATAAACAAGATTTTCTACTTAGAGCAGTTTCGAGTGTACATTCGAATAATACACACTCGAAAAGACTCGATCGTTATAATTTAGCTCAACAGGTGTCTATTTTTATTGGAAACATGCTAATATTCAGGACATGTTGGTCTATAGACCCACATGATCTTGATATTTTAGCCAAGTTTTGAAGCCGAAGCCTCATAACCACGAATTTGCTACTTAGAGTAGTTTCGAGTGTACATTCGAATAATACACACTCGAAAAGACTCGAACGCTATAATTCAGCTCAACATGTGTCTATTTTTATCGGAAACATGCTAATGATCAGGACATGTTGGTCTATAGACCCACATGATCTTAATATTTTAGCCAAATTTTGAAGTCTAGGCCTCATAAACAAGATTTTTCTACTTAGAGAAGTTTCGAGTGTACATTCGAATAATACACACTCGAAAAGACTCGAACGCTATAATTTAGCTCAAGAGGTGTATATTTTTATTGGAAACATGCTAATCATCAGGACATGTTGGTCTCTAGACAAACATGATCTTGATATTTTAGACAAGTTTTGAAGCCTAGGCCTCATAAACACGAATTTTCTACTTAGAGCAGTTTCGAGTGTACATTCGAATAATACACACTCGAAAAGACTCGAACGTTATAATTCAGCTCAACATGTGTCTATTTTTATCGGAAACATGCTAATGATCAGGACATGTTGGTCTATAGACCAACATGATCTTAATATTTTAGCCAAATTTTGAAGTCTAGGCCTCATAAACAAGATTTTTCTACTTAGAGAAGTTTCGAGTGTACATTCGAATAATACACACTCGAAAAGACTCGAACGCTATAATTTAGCTCAACAGGTGTCTATTTTTATTGGAAACATGCTAATGATAAGGACATGTTGGTCTATCGACCCACATGATCTTGATATTTTATCCAAATTTTGAAGTCTAGGCCTCATAAACAAGATTTTCTACTTAGAGCAGTTTCGAGTGTACATTCGAATAATACACACTCGAAAAGACTCGAACGTTATAATTTAGCTCAACAGGTGTCTATTTTTATTGGAAACATGCTAATATTCAGGACATGTTGGTCTATAGACCCACATGATCTTGATATTTTAGCCAAGTATTGAAGCCGAAGCCTCATAACCACGAATTTCCTACTTAGAGTAGTTTCGAGTGTACATTCGAATAATACACACTCGAAAAGACTCGAACGCTATAATTCAGCTCAACAGGTGTCTATTTTTATCGGAAACATGCTAATGATAAGGACATGTTGGTCTATAGACCCACATGATCTTAATATTTTAGCCAAATTTTTAAGTCTAGGCCTCATATGCAAGATTTTTCTACTTAGAGAAGTTTCGAGTGTACATTCGAATAATACACACTCGAAAAGACTAGAACGCTATAATTTAGCTCAACAGGTGTCAATTTTTATTGGAAACATGCTAATGATCAGGACATGTTGGTCTATAGACCCACATGATCTTGATATTTTATCCAAATTTTGAAGTATAGGCCTCATAAACAAGATTTTCTACTTAGAGCAGTTTCGAGTGTACATTCGAATAATACACACTCGAAAAGACTCGAACGCTATAATTCAGCTCAACAGGTGTCTATTTTTATCGGAAGCATGCTAATGATCAGGACATGTTGGTCTATAGACCCACATGATCTTAATATTTTATCCAAATTTTGAAGTCTAGGCCTCATAAATAAGATTTTCTACTTAGAGAAGTTTCGAGTGTACATTCGAAAAATACACACTCGAAAAGACTCGAACGCTATAATTTAGATCAAGAGGTATCTATTTTGATTGAAAACATGCTATATCATGACATGTTGGTCTATGGACCCATATGATCTTGATATTTTAGCCAAGTTTTGAAGCCTAAGCCTCATAAACACGAATTTGCTACTTAGAGTAGTTTCGAGTGTACATTCGAATAATACACACTCGAAAAGACTCGAACGCTATAATTTAGCTCAACAGGTGTCTATTTTTATTGGAAACATGCTAATGATCAGGACATGTTGGATTATAGACCCACATGATCTTGATATTTTAGCCAAATTTTGAAGTCTAGGCCTCATAAATAAGATTTTTTACTTAGAGAAGTTTCGAGTGTACATTCGAAAAATACACACACGAAAAGACTCGAACGCTATAATTTAGCTCAAGAGGTGTCTATTTTTATTGGAAACATGCTAATGATCAGGACATGTTGGTCTTTAGACCAACATGATCTTGATATTTTAGACAAGTTTTGAAGCCTAGGCCTCATAAACACGAATTTTCTACTTAGAGCAGTTTCGAGTGTACATTCGAATAATACACACTCGAAAAGACTCGAACGCTATAATTCAGCTCAACATGTGTCTATTTTTATCGGAAACATGCTAATGATCAGGACATGTTGGTCTATAGACCCACATGATCTTAATATTTTAGCCAAATTTTGAAGTCTAGGCCTCATAAACAAGATTTTTCTACTTAGAGAAGTTTCGAATGTACATTCGAATAATACACACTCGAAAAGACTCGAACGCTATAATTTAGCTCAACAGGTGTCTATTTTTATTGGAAACATGCTAATGATAAGGACATGTTGGTCTATCGACCCACATGATCTTGATATTTTATCCAAATTTTGAAGTCTAGGCCTCATAAACAAGATTTTCTACTTAGAGCAGTTTCGAGTGTACATTCGAATAATACACACTCGAAAAGACTCGAACGCTATAATTTAGCTCAACAGGTGTCTATTTTTATTGGAAACATGCTAATATTCAGGACATGTTGGTCTATAGACCCACATGATCTTGATATTTTAGCCAAGTTTTGAAGCCGAAGCCTCATAACCACGAATTTGCTACTTAGAGTAGTTTCGAGTGTACATTCGAATAATACACACTCGAAAAGACTCGAACACTATAATTCAGCTCAACAGGTGTCTATTTTTATCGGAAACATGCTAATGATCAGGACATGTTGGTCTATAGACCCACATGATCTTAATATTTTAGCCAAATTTTTAAGTCTAGGCCTCATATGCAAGATTTTTCTACTTAGAGAAGTTTCGAGTGTACATTCGAATAATACACACTCGAAAAGACTAGAACGCTATAATTTAGCTCAACAGGTGTCAATTTTTATTGGAAACATGCTAATGATCAGGACATGTTGGTCTATAGACCCACATGATCTTGATATTTTATCCAAATTTTGAAGTCTAGGCCTCATAAACAAGATTTTCTACTTAGAGCAGTTTCGAGTGTACATTCCAATAATACACACTCGAAAAGACTCGAATGCTATAATTCAGCTCAACAGGTGTCTATTTTTATCGGAAACATGCTAATGATCAGGACATGTTGGTCTATAGACCCACATGATCTTAATATTTTAGCCAAATTTTGAAGTCTAGGCCTCATAAACAAGATTTTTCTACTTAGAGAAGTTTCGAGTGTACATTCGAATAATACACACTCGAAAAGACTCGAACGCTATAATTTAGCTCAACAGGTGTCTATTTTAATTGAAAACATGCTAATGATGATGACATGTTGGTCTATAGACCCACATGATCTTGATATTTTATCCAAATTTTGAAGTCTAGGCCTCATAAACAAGATTTTCTACTTAGAGCAGTTTCGAGTGTACATTCGAATAATACACACACGAAAAGACTCGAACGCTATAATTTAGCTCAAGAGGTGTCTATTTTTATTGGAAACATGCTAATTATCAGTACATGTTGGTCTATAGACCCACATGATCTTGATATTTTATCCAAATTTTGAAGTCTAGGCCTCATAAACAAGATTTTCTACTTAGAGCAGTTTCGAGTGTACATTCGAATAATACACACTCGAAAAGACTCGAACGTTATAATTTAGCTCAACAGGTGTCTATTTTTATTGGAAACATGCTAATATTCAGGACATGTTGGTCTATAGACCCACATGATCTTGATATTTTAGCCAAGTGTTGAAGCCGAAGCCTCATAACCACGAATTTGCTACTTAGAGTAGTTTCGAGTGTACATTCGAATAATACACACTCGAAAAGACTCGAATGCTATAATTCAGCTCAACAGGTGTCTATTTTTATCGGAAACATGCTAATGATAAGGACATGTTGGTCTATAGACCCACATGATCTTAATATTTTAGCCAAATTTTTAAGTCTAGGCCTCATATGCAAGATTTTTCTACTTAGAGAAGTTTCGAGTGTACATTCGAATAATACACACTCGAAAAGACTAGAACGCTATAATTTAGCTCAACAGGTGTCTATTTTTATTGGAAACATGCTAATATTCAGGACATGTTGGTCTATAGACCCACATGATCTTGATATTTTAGCCAAGTGTTGAAGCCGAAGCCTCATAACCACGAATTTGCTACTTAGAGTAGTTTCGAGTGTACATTCGAATAATACACACTCGAAAAGACTCGAACGCTATAATTCAGCTCAACAGGTGTCTATTTTTATCGGAAACATGCTAATGATAAGGACATGTTGGTCTATAGACCCACATGATCTTAATATTTTAGCCAAATTTTTAAGTCTAGGCCTCATATGCAAGATTTTTCTACTTAGAGAAGTTTCGAGTGTACATTCGAATAATACACACTCGAAAAGACTAGAACGCTATAATTTAGCTCAACAGGTGTCAATTTTTATTGGAAACATGCTAATGATCAGGACATGTTGGTCTATAGACCCACATGATCTTGATATTTTATCCGAATTTTGAAGTATAGGCCTCATAAACAAGATTTTCTACTTAGAGCAGTTTCGAGTGTACATTCGAATAATACACACTCGAAAAGACTCGAACGCTATAATTCAGCTCAACAGGTGTCTATTTTTATCGGAAGCATGCTAATGATCAGGACATGTTGGTCTATAGACCCACATGATCTTAATATTTTAGCCAAATTTTGAAGTCTAGGCCTCATAAATAAGATTTTCTACTTAGAGAAGTTTCGAGTGTACATTCGAAAAATACACACTCGAAAAGACTCGAACGCTATAATTTAGATCAAGAGGTATCTATTTTGATTGAAAACATGCTATATCATGACATGTTGGTCTATGGACCCACATGATCTTGATATTTTAGCCAAGTTTTGAAGCCTAAGCCTCATAAACACGAATTTGCTACTTAGAGTAGTTTCGAGTGTACATTCGAATAATACACACTCGAAAAGACTTGAACGCTATAATTTAGCTCAACAGGTGTCTATTTTTATTGGAAACATGCTAATGATCAGGACATGTTGGATTATAGACCCACATGATCTTGATATTTTAGCCAAATTTTGAAGTCTAGGCCTCATAAATAAGATTTTCTATTTAGAGAAGTTTCGAGTGTACATTCGAAAAATATACACACGAAAAGACTCGAACGCTATAATTTAGCTCAAGAGGTGTATATTTTTATTGGAAACATGCTAATCATCAGGACATGTTGGTCTCTAGACAAACATGATCTTGATATTTTAGACAAGTTTTGAAGCCTAGGCCTCATAAACACGAATTTTCTACTTAGAGCAGTTTCGAGTGTACATTCGAATAATACACACTCTAAAAGACTCGAACGCTATAATTCAGCTCAACATGTGTCTATTTTTATCGGAAACATGCTAATGATCAGGACATGTTGGTCTATAGACCCACATGATCTTAATATTTTAGCCAAATTTTGAAGTCTAGGCCTCATAAACAAGATTTTTCTACTTAGAGAAGTTTCGAGTGTACATTCGAATAATACACACTCGAAAAGACTCGAACGCTATAATTTAGCTCAACAGGTGTCTATTTTTATTGGAAACATGCTAATGATAAGGACATGTTGGTCTATCGACCCACATGATCTTGATATTTTATCCAAATTTTGAAGTCTAGGCCTCATAAACAAGATTTTCTACTTAGAGCAGTTTCGAGTGTACATTCGAATAATACACACTCGAAAAGACTCGAACGTTATAATTTAGCTCAACAGGTGTCTATTTTTATTGGAAACATGCTAATATTCAGGACATGTTGGTCTATAGACCCACATGATCTTGATATTTTAGCCAAGTGTTGAAGCCGAAGCCTCATAACCACGAATTTGCTACTTAGAGTAGTTTCGAGTGTACATTCGAATAATACACACTCGAAAAGACTCGAATGCTATAATTCAGCTCAACAGGTGTCTATTTTTATCGGAAACATGCTAATGATAAGGACATGTTGGTCTATAGACCCACATGATCTTAATATTTTAGCCAAATTTTTAAGTCTAGGCCTCATATGCAAGATTTTTCTACTTAGAGAAGTTTCGAGTGTACATTCGAATAATACACACTCGAAAAGACTAGAACTCTATAATTTAGCTCAACAGGTGTCAATTTTTATTGGAAACATGCTAATGATCAGGACATGTTGGTCTATAGACCCACATGATCTTGATATTTTATCCAAATTTTGAAGTATAGGCCTCATAAACAAGATTTTCTACTTAGAGCAGTTTCGAGTGTACATTCGAATAATACACACTCGAAAAGACTCGAACGCTATAATTCAGCTCAACAGGTGTCTATTTTTATCGGAAGCATGCTAATGATCAGGACATGTTGGTCTATAGACCCACATGAGCTTAATATTTTAGCCAAATTTTGAAGTCTAGGCCTCATAAATAAGATTTTCTACTTAGAGAAGTTTCGAGTGTACATTCGAAAAATACACACTCGAAAAGACTCGAACGCTATAATTTAGATCAAGAGGTATCTATTTTGATTGAAAACATGCTATATCATGACATGTTGGTCTATGGACCCACATGATCTTGATATTTTAGCCAAGTTTTGAAGCCTAAGCCTCATAAACACGAATTTGCTACTTAGAGTAGTTTCGAGTGTACATTCGAATAATACACACTCGAAAAGACTAGAACGCTATAATTTAGCTCAACAGGTGTCAATTTTTATTGGAAACATGCTAATGATCAGGACATGTTGGTCTATAGACCCACATGATCTTGATATTTTAGCCAAATTTTGAAGTCTAGGCCTCATAAATAAGATTCTCTACTTAGAGAAGTTTCGAGTGTACATTCGAAAAATACACACTCGTAAAGACTCGAACACTATAATTTAGCTCAAGAGGTGTCTATTTTGATTGAAAACATGCTATTTATCAGGACATGTTGGTCTATAGACCCACATGATCTTGATATTTTAGCCAAGTTTTGAAGCCTAAGCCTCATAAACACGAATTTGCTACTTAGAGTAGTTTCGAGTGTACATTCGAATAATACACACTCGAAAAGACTCGAACGCTATAATTCAGCTCAACATGTGTCTATTTTTATCGGAAACATGCTAATGATAAGGACATGTTGGTCTATAGACCCACATGATCTTAATATTTTAGTCAAATTTTGAAGTCTAGGCCTCATATGCAAGATTTTTCTACTTAGAGAAGTTTTGAGTGTACATTCGAATAATACACACTCGAAAAGACTCGAACGCTATAATTTATCTCAACAGGTGTCTATTTTTATTGGAAACATGCTAATGATCAGGACATGTTGGTCTATAGACCCACATGATCTTCATATTTTATCCAAATTTTGAAGTCTAGGCCTCATAAACAAGATTTTCTACTTAGAGCAGTTTCGAGTGTACATTCGAATAATACACACACGAAAAGACTCGAACGCTATAATTTAGCTCAACAGGTGTCTATTTTTATTGGAAACATGCTAATGATCAGGACATGTTGGATTATAGACCCACATGATCTTGATATTTTAGCCAAATTTTGAAGTCTAGGCCTCATAAATAAGATTTTCTATTTAGAGAAGTTTCGAGTGTACATTCAAAAAATATACACACGAAAAGACTCGAACGCTATAATTTAGCTCAAGAGGTGTATATTTTTATTGGAAACATGCTAATCATCAGGACATGTTGGTCTCTAGACAAACATGATCTTGATATTTTAGACAAGTTTTGAAGCCTAGGCCTCATAAACACGAATTTTCTACTTAGAGCAGTTTCGAGTGTACATTCGAATAATACACACTCGAAAAGACTCGAACGCTATAATTCAGCTCAACATGTGTCTATTTTTATCGGAAACATGCTAATGATCAGGACATGTTGGTCTATAGACCCACATGATCTTAATATTTTAGCCAAATTTTGAAGTCTAGGCCTCATAAACAAGATTTTTCTACTTAGAGAAGTTTCGAATGTACATTCGAATAATACACACTCGAAAAGACTCGAACGCTATAATTTAGCTCAACAGGTGTCTATTTTTATTGGAAACATGCTAATGATAAGGACATGTTGGTCTATCGACCCACATGATCTTGATATTTTATCCAAATTTTGAAGTCTAGGCCTCATAAACAAGATTTTCTACTTAGAGCAGTTTCGAGTGTACATTCGAATAATACACACTCGAAAAGACTCGAACGCTATAATTTAGCTCAACAGGTGTCTATTTTTATTGGAAACATGCTAATATTCAGGACATGTTGGTCTATAGACCCACATGATCTTGATATTTTAGCCAAGTTTTGAAGCCGAAGCCTCATAACCACGAATTTGCTACTTAGAGTAGTTTCGAGTGTACATTCGAATAATACACACTCGAAAAGAATCGAACGCTATAATTCAGCTCAACAGGTGTCTATTTTTATCGGAAACATGCTAATGATCAGGACATGTTGGTCTATAGACCCACATGATCTTAATATTTTAGCCAAATTTTTAAGTCTAGGCCTCATATGCAAGATTTTTCTACTTAGAGAAGTTTCGAGTGTACATTCGAATAATACACACTCGAAAAGACTAGAACGCTATAATTTAGCTCAACAGGTGTCAATTTTTATTGGAAACATGCTAATGATCAGGACATGTTGGTCTATAGACCCACATGATCTTGATATTTTATCCAAATTTTGAAGTATAGGCCTCATAAACAAGATTTTCTACTTAGAGCAGTTTCGAGTGTACATTCGAATAATACACACTCGAAAAGACTCGAACGCTATAATTCAGCTCAACAGGTGTCTATTTTTATCGGAAGCATGCTAATGATCAGGACATGTTGGTCTATAGACCCACATGATCTTAATATTTTATCCAAATTTTGAAGTCTAGGCCTCATAAATAAGATTTTCTACTTAGAGAAGTTTCGAGTGTACATTCGAAAAATACACACTCGAAAAGACTCGAACGCTATAATTTAGATCAAGAGGTATCTATTTTGATTGAAAACATGCTATATCATGACATGTTGGTCTATGGACCCATATGATCTTGATATTTTAGCCAAGTTTTGAAGCCTAAGCCTCATAAACACGAATTTGCTACTTAGAGTAGTTTCGAGTGTACATTCGAATAATACACACTCGAAAAGACTCGAACGCTATAATTTAGCTCAACAGGTGTCTATTTTTATTGGAAACATGCTAATGATCAGGACATGTTGGATTATAGACCCACATGATCTTGATATTTTAGCCAAATTTTGAAGTCTAGGCCTCATAAATAAGATTTTTTACTTAGAGAAGTTTCGAGTGTACATTCGAAAAATACACACACGAAAAGACTCGAACGCTATAATTTAGCTCAAGAGGTGTCTATTTTTATTGGAAACATGCTAATGATCAGGACATGTTGGTCTTTAGACCAACATGATCTTGATATTTTAGACAAGTTTTGAAGCCTAGGCCTCATAAACACGAATTTTCTACTTAGAGCAGTTTCGAGTGTACATTCGAATAATACACACTCGAAAAGACTCGAACGCTATAATTCAGCTCAACATGTGTCTATTTTTATTGGAAACATGCTAATGATCAGGACATGTTGGTCTATAGACCCACATGATCTTGATATTTTATCCAAATTTTGAAGTCTAGGCCTCATAAACAAGATTTTCTACTTAGAGCAGTTTCGAGTGTACATTCGAATAATACACACTCGAAAAGACTCGAACGCTATAATTTAGCTCAACAGGTGTCTATTTTTATTGGAAACATGCTAATGATCAGGACATGTTGGTCTATAGACCCACATGATCTTGATAATTTAGCCAAATTTTGAAGTCTAGGCCTCATAAATAAGATTTTCTACTTAGAGAAGTTTCGAGGGTACATTCGAAAAATACACACACGAAAAGACTCGAACGCTATAATTTAGCTCAAGAGGTGTCTATTTTTATTGGAAACATGCTAATGATCAGGACATGTTGGTCTACAGACCCACATGATCTTGATAATTTAGCCAAATTTTGAAGTCTAGGGCTCATAAATAAGATTTTCTACTTAGAGCAGTTTCGAGTGTACATTCGAATAATACACACTCGAAAAGACTCGAACGCTATAATTTAGCTCAACAGGTGTCTATTTTTATTGGAAACATGCTAATGATCAGGACATGTTGGTCTATAGACCCACATTATCTTGATATTTTATCCAAATTTTGAAGTCTAGGCCTCATAAACAAGATTTTCTACTTAGAGCAGTTTCGAGTGTACATTCGAATAATACACACTCGAAAAGACTCGAACGCTATAATTTAGCTCAACAGGTGTCTATTTTTATTGGAAACATGCTAATGATCAGGACATGTTGATCTATAGACCCACATGATCTTGATAATTTAGCCAAATTTTGAAGTCTAGGCCTCATAATCAAGATTTGTCTACTTAGAGCAGTTTCGAATGTACATTCGAAAAATACACACTCGAAAAGACTCGAACGCTAATTTATCTCAAGAGGTGTCTATTTTGATTGAAAACATGCTAATTATCAGGACATGTTGGTCTATAGACCCACATGATGTTGATATTTTAGCCAAGTTTTGAAGTCTAGGCCTCATAAATAATATTTTCTACTTAGAGAAGTTTCGAGTGTACATTCGAAAAATACACACTCGAAAAGACTCGAATGCTATAATTTAGCTCAACAGGTGTTTATTTTTATCGGAAACATGCTAATGATCAGGACATGTTGGTCTATAGACCCACATGATCTTAATATTTTAGCCAAATTTTGAAGTCTAGGCCTCATAAACAAGATTTTCTACTTAGAGCAGTTTTGAGTGTACATTCGAATAATACACACTCGAAAAGACTCGAACGCTATAATTTAGCTCAACAGGTGTCTATTTTTATTGGAAACATGCTAATGATCAGGACATGTTGGTCTATAGACCCACATTATCTTGATATTTTATCCAAATTTTGAAGTCTAGGCCTCATAAACAAGATTTTCTACTTAGAGCAGTTTCGAGTGTACATTCGAATAATACACACTCGAAAAGACTCGAACGCTATAATTTAGCTCAACAGGTGTCTATTTTTATTGGAAACATGCTAATGATCAGGACATGTTGGTCTATAGACCACATGATCTTGATATTTTATCCAAATTTTGAAGTCTAGGCCTCATAAACAAGATTTTCTACTTAGAGCAGTTTCGAGTGTACATTCGAATAATACACACTCGAAAAGACTCGAACGCTATAATTTAGCTCAACAGGTGTCTATTTTTATTGGAAACATGCTAATGATCATGACATGTTGGTCTATAGACCCACATGATCTTGATATTTTATCCAAATTCTGAAGTCTAGGCCTCATAAACAAGATTTTCTACTTAGAGCAGTTTCGAGTGTACATTCGAATAATACACACTCGAAAAGACTCGAACGCTATAATTTAGCTCAACAGGTGTCTATTTTTATTGGAAACATGCTAATATTCAGGACATGTTGGTCTATAGACCCACATGATGTTGATATTTTAGCCAAGTTTTGAAGTCTAGGCCTCATAAACAATATTTTCTACTTAGAGAAGTTTCGAGTGTACATTCGAATAATACACACTCGAAAAGACTCGAACGCTATATTTTAGCTCAACAGGTGTCTATTTTTATTGGAAACATGCTAATGATCAGGACATGTTGGTCTATAGACCCACATGATCTTGATATTTTATCCAAATTTTGAAGTCTAGGCCTCATAAACAAGATTTTCTACTTAGAGCAGTTTCGAGTGTACATTCGAATAATACACACTCGAAAAGACTCGAACGCTATAATTTAGCTCAACAGGTGTCTATTTTTATTGGAAACATGCTAATGATCAGGACATGTTGGTCTATAGACCCACATGATCTTGATATTTTATCCAAATTTTTAAGTCTAGGCATCATAAACAAGATTTTCTACTTAGAGCAGTTTCGAGTGTACATTCGAATAATACACACTCAAAAAGACTCGAACGCTATAATTTAGCTCAACAGGTGTCTATTTTTATTGGAAACATGCTAATGATCAGGACATGTTGGTCTATAGACCCACATGATCTTGATAATTTAGCCAAATTTTGAAGTCTAGGCCTCATAAATAAGATTTTCTACTTAGAGAAGTTTCGAGTGTACATTCGAAAAATACACACACGAAAAGACTCGAACGCTATAATTTAGCTCAAGAGGTGTCTATTTTTATTGGAAACATGCTAATGATCAGGACATGTTGGTCTATAGACCAACATAATCTTGATATTTTAGCCAAGTTTTGAAGCCTAGGCCTCATAAGCACGAATTTTCTACTTAGAGCGGTTTCGAGTGTACATTCGAATAATACACAATCGAAAAGACTCGAACGCTATAATTCAGCTCAACAGGTGTCTATTTTTATCGGAAACATGCTAATGATCAGGACATGTTGGTCTATAGACCCACATGATCTTGATATTTTAGCCAAATTTTGAAGTCTAGGCCTCATAAACAAGATTTTCTACTTAGAGCAGTTTCGAGTGTACATTCGAATAATACACACTCGAAAAGACTCGAACGCTATAATTTAGCTCAAGAGGTGTCTATTTTTATTGAAACCATGCTAATTATCAGGACATGTTTGTCTATAGACCCACATGATCTTGATATTTTAGCCAAGTTTTGAAGCCTAGGCCTCATAAAACGAATTTGCTACTTAGATCAGTTTCGAGTGTACATTCGAATAATACACACTCGAAAAGACTCGAACGCTATAATTTAGCTCAACAAGTGTCTATTTTTATTGGAAACATGCTAATGATCAGGACATGTTGGGATATAGACCCACATGATCTTGATATTTTAGCCAAATTTTGAAGTCTAGGCCTCATAAATAAGATTTTCTACTTAGAGAAGTTTCGAGTGTACATTCGAAAAATACACACTCGAAAAGACTCGAACGCTATAATTTAGATCAAGAGGTGTCTATTTTGATTGAAAACATGCTATATCATGACATGTTGGTCTATGGACCCACATGATCTTGATATTTTAGCCAAGTTTTGAAGCCTAAGCCTCATAAACACGAATTTGCTACTTAGAGTAGTTTCGAGTGTACATTTGAATAATACACACTCGAAAAGACTCGAACGCTATAATTTAGCTCAACAGGTGTCTATTTTTATTGGAAACATGCTAATGATCAGGACATGTTGGATTATAGACCCACGTGATCTTGATATTTTAGCCAAATTTTGAAGTCTAGGCCTCATAAATAAGATTTTCTATTTAGAGAAGTTTCGAGTGTACATTCGAAAAATATACACACGAAAAGACTCGAACGCTATAATTTAGCTCAAGAGGTGTATATTTTTATTGGAAACATGCTAATGATCAGGACATGTTGGTCTCTAGACAAACATGATCTTGATATTTTAGACAAGTTTTGAAGCCTAGGCCTCATAAACACGAATTTTCTACTTAGAGCAGTTTCGAGTGTACATTCGAATAATACACACTCGAAAAGACTCGAACGCTATAATTCAGCTCAACATGTGTCTATTTTTATCGGAAACATGCTAATGATCAGGACATGTTGGTCTATAGACCCACGTGATCTTAATATTTTATCCAAATTTTGAAGTCTAGGCCTCATAAACAAGATTTTTCTACTTAGAGAAGTTTCGAGTGTACATTCGAATAATACACACTCGAAAAGACTAGAACGCTATAATTTAGCTCAACATGTGTCTATTTTTATTGGAAACATGCTAATGATAAGGACATGTTGGTCTATCGACCCACATGATCTTGATATTTTATCCAAATTTTGAAGTCTAGGCCTCATAAACAAGATTTTCTACTTAGAGCAGTTTCGAGTGTACATTCGAATAATACACACTCGAAAAGACTCGAACTCTATAATTTAGCTCAACAGGTGTCTATTTTTATTGGAAACATGCTAATATTCAAGACATGTTGGTCTATAGACCCACATGATCTTGATATTTTAGCATAGTTTTGAAGACGAAGCCTCATAACCACGAATTTGCTACTTAGAGTAGTTTCGAGTGTACATTCGAATAATACACACTCGAAAAGACTCGAACGCTATAATTCAGCTCAACAGGTGTCTATTTTTATCGGAAACATGCTAATGATCAGGACATGTCGGTCTATAGACCCACATGATCTTAATATTTTAGCCAAATTTTGAAGTCTAGGCCTCATAAACAAGATTTTTCTACTTAGAGAAGTTTCGAGTGTACATTCGAATAATACACACTCGAAAAGACTAGAACGCTATAATTTAGCTCAACAGGTGTCTATTTTTATTGGAAACATGCTAATGATAAGGACATGTTGGTCTATAGACCCACATGATCTTGATATTTTATCCAAATTTTGAAGTCTAGGCCTCATAAACAAGATTTTCTACTTAGAGCAGTTTCGAGTGTACATTCGAATAATACACACTCGAAAAGACTCGAATGCTATAATTTAGCTCAACATGTGTCTATTTTTATTGGAAACATGCTAATATTCAGGACATGTTGGTCTATAGACCCACATGATCTTGATATTTTAGCCAAGTTTTGAAGCCGAAGCCTCATAACCACGAATTTGCTACTTAGAGTAGTTTCGAGTGTACATTCGAATAATACACACTCGAAAAGAATCGAACGCTATAATTCAGCTCAACAGGTGTCTATTTTTATCGGAAACATGCTAATGATCAGGACATGTTGGTCTATAGACCCACATGATCTTAATATTTTAGCCAAATTTTTAAGTCTAGGCCTCATATGCAAGATTTTTCTACTTAGAGAAGTTTCGAGTGTACATTCGAATAATACACACTCGAAAAGACTAGAACGCTATAATTTAGCTCAACAGGTGTAAATTTTTATTGGAAACATGCTAATGATCAGGAGATGTTGGTCTATAGACCCACATGATCTTGATATTTTATCCAAATTTTGAAGTCTAGGCCTCATAAACAAGATTTTCTACTTAGAGCAGTTTCGAGTGTACATTCGAATAATACACACTCGAAAAGACTCGAACGCTATAATTTAGCTCAAGAGGTGTCTATTTTTATTGAAACCATGCTAATTATCAGGACATGTTGGTCTATAGACCCACATGATCTTGATATTTTAGCCAAGTTTTGAAGCCTAGGCCTCATAAAAAGAATTTGCTACTTAGAGCAGTTTCGAGTGTACATTCGAATAATACACACTCGAAAAGACTCGAACGCTATAATTTAGCTCAACAAGTGTCTATTTTTATTGGAAACATGCTAATGATCAGGACATGTTGGGCTATAGACCCACATGATCTTGATATTTTAGCCAAATTTTGAAGTCTAGGCCTCATAAATAAGATTTTCTACTTAGAGAAGTTTCGAGTGTACATTCGAAAAATACACACTCGAAAAGACTCGAACGCTATAATTTAGATCAAGAGGTGTCTATTTTGATTGAAAACATGCTATATCATGACATGTTGGTCTATAAACCCACATGATCTTGATATTTTAGCCAAGTTTTGAAGCCTAAGCCTCATAAACACGAATTTGCTACTTAGAGTAGTTTCGAGTGTACATTCGAATAATACACACTCGAAAAGACTCGAACGCTATAATTTAGCTCAACAGGTGTCTATTTTTATTGGAAACATGCTAATGATCAGGACATGTTGGATTATAGACCCACATGATCTTGATATTTTAGCCAAATTTTGAAGTCTAGGCCTCATAAATAAGATTTTCTATTTAGAGAAGTTTCGAGTGTACATTCGAAAAATATACACACGAAAAGACTCGAACGCTATAATTTAGCTCAAGAGGTGTATATTTTTATTGGAAACATGCTAATGATCAGGACATGTTGGTCTCTAGACAAACATGATCTTGATATTTTAGACAAGTTTTGAAGCCTAGGCCTCATAAACACGAATTTTCTACTTAGAGCAGTTTCGAGTGTACATTCGAATAATACACACTCGAAAAGACTCGAACGCTATAGTTCAGCTCAACATGTGTCTATTTTTATCGGAAACATGCTAATGATCAGGACATGTTGGTCTATAGACCCACATGATCTTAATATTTTATCCAAATTTTGAACTCTAGGCCTCATTAACAAGATTTTTCTACTTAGAGAAGTTTCGAGTGTACATTCGAATAATACACACTCGAAAAGACTCGAACGCTATAATTTAGCTCAACAGGTGTCAATTTTTATTGGAAACATGCTAATGATAAGGACATGTTGGTCTATCGACCCACATGATCTTGATATTTTATCCAAATTTTGAAGTCTAGGCCTCATAAACAAGATTTTCTACTTAGAGCAGTTTCGAGTGTACATTCGAATAATACACACTCGAAAAGACTCGAACGCTATAATTTAGCTCAACAGGTGTATTTTTATTGGAAACATGCTAATATTCAGGACATGTTGGTCTATAGACCCACATGATCTTGATATTTTAGCCAAGTTTTGAAGCCGAAGCCTCATAACCACGAATTTGCTACTTAGAGCAGTTTCGAGTGTACATTCGAATAATACACACTCGAAAAGACTCGAACGCTATAATTCAGCTCAACAGGTGTCTATTTTTATCGGAAACATGCTAATGATCAGGACATGTTGGTCTATAGACCCACATGATCTTAATATTTTAGCCAAATTTTTAAGTCTAGGCCTCATATGCAAGATTTTTCTACTTAGAGAAGTTTCGAGTGTACATTCGAATAATACACACTCGAAAAGACTAGAACGCTATAATTTAGCTCAACAGGTGTCAATTTTTATTGGAAACATGCTAATGATCAGGACATGTTGGTCTATAGACCCACATGATCTTGATATTTTATCCAAATTTTGAAGTCTAGGCCTCATAAACAAGATTTTGCTACTTAGAGTAGTTTCGAGTGTACATTCGAATAATACACACTCGAAAAGACTCGAACGCTATAATTTAGCTCAACAGGTGTCAATTTTTATTGGAAACATGCTAATGATCAAGACATGTTGGTCTATAGACCCACATGATCTTGATATTTTATCCAAACTTTGAAGTCTAGGCCTCATAAATAAGATTTTCTATTTAGAGAAGTTTCGAGTGTACATTCGAAAAATATACACACGAAAAGACTCGAACGCTATAATTTAGCTCAAGAGGTGTATATTTTTATTGGAAACATGCTAATGATCAGGACATGTTGGTCTCTAGACAAACATGATCTTGATATTTTAGACAAGTTTTGAAGCCTAGGCCTCATAAACACGAATTTTCTACTTAGAGCAGTTTCGAGTGTACATTCGAATAATACACACTCGAAAAGACTCGAACGCTATAATTCAGCTCAACATGTGTCTATTTTTATCGGAAACATGCTAATGATCAGGACATGTTGGTCTATAGACCCACATGATCTTAATATTTTAGCCAAATTTTGAAGTCTAGGCCTCATAAACAAGATTTTTCTACTTAGAGAAGTTTCGAATGTACATTCGAATAATACACACTCGAAAAGACTCGAACGCTATAATTTAGCTCAACAGGTGTCTATTTTTATTGGAAACATGCTAATGATAAGGACATGTTGGTCTATCGACCCACATGATCTTGATATTTTATCCAAATTTTGAAGTCTAGGCCTCATAAACAAGATTTTCTACTTAGAGCAGTTTCGAGTGTACATTCGAATAATACACACTCGAAAAGACTCGAACGCTATAATTTAGCTCAACAGGTGTCTATTTTTATTGGAAACATGCTAATATTCAGGACATGTTGGTCTATAGACCCACATGATCTTGATATTTTAGCCAAGTTTTGAAGCCGAAGCCTCATAACCACGAATTTGCTACTTAGAGTAGTTTCGAGTGTACATTCGAATAATACACACTCGAAAAGAATCGAACGCTATAATTCAGCTCAACAGGTGTCTATTTTTATCGGAAACATGCTAATGATCAGGACATGTTGGTCTATAGACCCACATGATCTTAATATTTTAGCCAAATTTTTAAGTCTAGGCCTCATATGCAAGATTTTTCTACTTAGAGAAGTTTCGAGTGTACATTCGAATAATACACACTCGAAAAGACTAGAACGCTATAATTTAGCTCAACAGGTGTCAATTTTTATTGGAAACATGCTAATGATCAGGAGATGTTGGTCTATAGACCCACATGATCTTGATATTTTATCCAAATTTTGAAGTCTAGGCCTCATAAACAAGATTTTCTACTTAGAGCAGTTTCGAGTGTACATTCGAATAATACACACTCGAAAAGACTCGAACGCTATAATTTAGCTCAAGAGGTGTCTATTTTTATTGAAACCATGCTAATTATCAGGACATGTTTGTCTATAGACCCACATGATCTTGATATTTTAGCCAAGTTTTGAAGCCTAGGCCTCATAAAACGAATTTGCTACTTAGATCAGTTTCGAGTGTACATTCGAATAATACACACTCGAAAAGACTCGAACGCTATAATTTAGCTCAACAAGTGTCTATTTTTATTGGAAACATGCTAATGATCAGGACATGTTGGGATATAGACCCACATGATCTTGATATTTTAGCCAAATTTTGAAGTCTAGGCCTCATAAATAAGATTTTCTACTTAGAGAAGTTTCGAGTGTACATTCGAAAAATACACACTCGAAAAGACTCGAACGCTATAATTTAGATCAAGAGGTGTCTATTTTGATTGAAAACATGCTATATCATGACATGTTGGTCTATGGACCCACATGATCTTGATATTTTAGCCAAGTTTCGAAGCCTAAGCCTCATAAACACGAATTTGCTACTTAGAGTAGTTTCGAGTGTACATTCGAATAATACACACTCGAAAAGACTCGAACGCTATAATTTAGCTCAACAGGTGTCTATTTTTATTGGAAACATGCTAATGATCAGGACATGTTGGATTATAGACCCACATGATCTTGATATTTTAGCCAAATTTTGAAGTCTAGGCCTCATAAATAAGATTTTCTATTTAGAGAAGTTTCGAGTGTACATTCGAAAAATATACACACGAAAAGACTCGAACGCTATAATTTAGCTCAAGAGGTGTATATTTTTATTGGAAACATGCTAATGATCAGGACATGTTGGTCTCTAGACAAACATGATCTTGATATTTTAGACAAGTTTTGAAGCCTAGGCCTCATAAACACGAATTTTCTACTTAGAGCAGTTTCGAGTGTACATTCGAATAATACACACTCGAAAAGACTCGAACGCTATAATTCAGCTCAACATGTGTCTATTTTTATCGGAAACATGCTAATGATCAGGACATGTTGGTCTATAGACCCACGTGATCTTAATATTTTAGCCAAATTTTGAAGTCTAGGCCTCATAAACAAGATTTTTCTACTTAGAGAAGTTTCGAGTGTACATTCGAATAATACACACTCGAAAAGACTAGAACGCTATAATTTAGCTCAACAGGTGTCTATTTTTATTGGAAACATGCTAATGATAAGGACATGTTGGTCTATCGACCCACATGATCTTGATATTTTATCCAAATTTTGAAGTCTAGGCCTCATAAACAAGATTTTCTACTTAGAGCAGTTTCGAGTGTACATTCGAATAATACACACTCGAAAAGACTCGAACTCTATAATTTAGCTCAACAGGTGTCTATTTTTATTGGAAACATGCTAATATTCAGGACATGTTGGTCTATAGACCCACATGATCTTGATATTTTAGCATAGTTTTGAAGACGAAGCCTCATAACCATGAATTTGCTACTTAGAGTAGTTTCGAGTGTACATTCGAATAATACACACTCGAAAAGACTCGAACGCTATAATTCAGCTCAACAGGTGTCTATTTTTATCGGAAACATGCTAATGATCAGGACATGTCGGTCTATAGACCCACATGATCTTAATATTTTAGCCAAATTTTGAAGTCTAGGCCTCATAAACAAGATTTTTCTACTTAGAGAAGTTTCGAGTGTACATTCGAATAATACACACTCGAAAAGACTAGAACGCTATAATTTAGCTCAACAGGTGTCTATTTTTATTGGAAACATGCTAATGATAAGGACATGTTGGTCTATAGACCCACATGATCTTGATATTTTATCCAAATTTTGAAGTCTAGGCCTCATAAACAAGATTTTTTACTTAGAGCAGTTTCGAGTGTACATTCGAATAATACACACTCGAAAAGACTCGAACGCTATAATTTAGCTCAACAGATGTCTATTTTTATTGGAAACATGCTAATATTCAGGACATGTTGGTCTATAGACCCACATGATCTTGATATTTTGGCCAAGTTTTGAAGCCGAAGCCTCATAACCACGAATTTGCTACTTAGAGTAGTTTCGAGTGTACATTCGAATAATACACACTCGAAAAGACTCGAACGCTATAATTCAGCTCAACATGTGTCTATTTTTATCGGAAACATGCTAATGATCAGGACATGTTGGTCTATAGACCCACATGATCTTAATATTTTAGCCAAATTTTTAAGTCTAGGCCTCATATGCAAGATTTTTCTACTTAGAGAAGTTTCGAGTGTACATTCGAATAATACACACTCGAAAAGACTAGAACGCTATAATTTAGCTCAACAGGTGTCAATTTTTATTGGAAACATGCTAATGATCAAGACATGTTGGTCTATAGACCCACATGATCTTGATATTTTATCCAAACTTTGAAGTCTAGGCCTCATAAATAAGATTTTCTATTTAGAGAAGTTTCGAGTGTACATTCGAAAAATATACACACGAAAAGACTCGAACGCTATAATTTAGCTCAAGAGGTGTATATTTTTATTGGAAACATGCTAATGATCAGGACATGTTGGTCTCTAGACAAACATGATCTTGATATTTTAGACAAGTTTTGAAGCCTAGGCCTCATAAACACGAATTTTCTACTTAGAGCAGTTTCGAGTGTACATTCGAATAATACACACTCGAAAAGACTCGAACGCTATAATTCAGCTCAACATGTGTCTATTTTTATCGGAAACATGCTAATGATCAGGACATGTTGGTCTCTAGACCCACATGATCTTAATATTTTAGCCAAATTTTGAAGTCTAGGCCTCATAAACAAGATTTTTCTACTTAGAGAAGTTTCGAGTGTACATTCGAATAATACACACTCGAAAAGACTCGAACGCTATAATTTAGCTCAACAGGTGTCTATTTTTATTGGAAACATGCTAATGATAAGGACATGTTGGTCTATCGACCCACATGATCTTGATATTTTATCCAAATTTTGAAGTCTAGGCCTCATAAACAAGATTTTCTACTTAGAGCAGTTTCGAGTGTACATTCGAATAATACACACTCGAAAAGACTCGAACGCTATAATTTAGCTCAACAGGTGTCTATTTTTATTGGAAACATGCTAATATTCAGGACATGTTGGTCTATAGACCCACATGATCTTGATATTTTAGCCAAGTTTTGAAGCCGAAGCCTCATAACCACGAATTTGCTACTTAGAGTAGTTTCGAGTGTACATTCGAATAATACACACTCGAAAAGACTCGAACGCTATAATTTAGCTCAACAGGTGTTTATTTTTATTGGAAACATGCTAATGATCAGGACATGTTGGATTATAGACCCACATGATCCTTATATTTTAGCCAAATTTTGAAGTCTAGGCCTCATAAATAAGATTTTCTATTTAGAGAAGTTTCGAGTGTACATTCGAAAAATATACACACGAAAAGACTCGAACGCTATAATTTAGCTCAAGAGGTGTATATTTTTATTGGAAACATGCTAATGATCAGGACATGTTGGTCTCTAGACAAACATGATCTTGATATTTTAGACAAGTTTTGAAGCCTAGGCCTCATAAACAAGATTTTCTACTTAGAGCAGTTTCGAGTGTACATTCGAATAATACACACTCGAAAAGACTCGAACGCTATAATTTAGCTCAAGAGGTGTCTATTTTTATTGAAACCATGCTAATTATCAGGACATGTTTGTCTATAGACCCACATGATCTTGATATTTTAGCCAAGTTTTGAAGCCTAGGCCTCATAAAACGAATTTGCTACTTAGATCAGTTTCGAGTGTACATTCGAATAATACACACTCGAAAAGACTCGAACGCTATAATTTAGCTCAACAAGTGTCTATTTTTATTGGAAACATGCTAATGATCAGGACATGTTGGGATATAGACCCACATGATCTTGATATTTTAGCCAAATTTTGAAGTCTAGGCCTCATAAATAAGATTTTCTACTTAGAGAAGTTTCGAGTGTACATTCGAAAAATACACACTCGAAAAGACTCGAACGCTATAATTTAGCTCAAGAGGTGTCTATTTTTATTGCAAAAAATGCTAATATTCAGGACATGTTAGTCTATAGACCAACATAATCTTGATATTTTAGCCAAGTTTTGAAGCTTAGGCCTCATGAACACGAATTTTCTACTTAGAGCAGTTTCGTGTGTACATTCGAATAATACACACTCGAAAAGACTCGAACGCTATAATTTAGCTCAAGAGGTGTCTATTTTGATTGAAACCATGCTAATTATAAGAACATGTTGGTCTATAGACCCACATGATCTTGATATTTTAGCCAAGTTTTGAAGCCTAGGCCTCATAAAACGAATTTGCTACTTAGAGCAGTTTCGAGTGTACATTCGAATAATACACACTTGAAAAGACTCGAACGCTATAATTTAGCTCAACAAGTGTCTATTTTTATTGGAAACATGCTAATGATCAGGACATGTTGGGCTATAGACCCACATTATCTTGATATTTTAGCCAAATTTTGAAGTCTAGGCCTCATAAATTAGATTTTCTACTTAGAGAAGTTTCGAGTGTACATTCGAAAAATACACACTCGAAAAGACTCGAACGCTATAATTTAGCTCAAGAGGTGTCTATTTTGTTTGAAAACATGCTATTTATCAGGACATGTTGGTCTATAGACCCACATGATCTTGTTATTTTAGCCAAATTTTGAAGTCTAGGCCTCATAAATAAGATTTTCTACTTATAGAAGTTTCGAGTGTACATTCGAAAAATACACACTCGAAAAGACTCGAACGCTATAATTTAGCTCAAGAGGTGTCTATTTTTATTGGAAAAATGCTGATATTCAGGACATGTTGGTCTATAGACCAACATAATCTTGATATTTTAGCCATGTTTTGAAGCTTAGGCCTCATGAACACGAATTTTCTACTTAGAGCAGTTTCGAGTGTACATTCGAATAATACAAACTCGAAAAGACTCGAACGCTATAATTTAGCTCAAGAGGTGTCTATTTTGATTGAAACCATGCTAATTATCAGGACATGTTGGTCTATAGACCCACATGATCTTGATATTTTAGCCAAGTTTTGAAGCCTAGGCCTCATAAAACGAATTTGCTACTTAGAGCATTTTCGAGTGTACATTCGAATAATACACACTCGAAAAGACTCGAACGCTATAATTTAGCTCAACAAGTGTCTAATTTTATTGGAAACATGCTAATGATCAGGACATGTTGGGCTATAGACCCACATGATCTTGATATTTTAGCCAAATTTTGAAGTCTAGGCCTCATAAATAAGATTTTCTACTTAGAGAAGTTTCGAGTGTACATTCGAAAAATACACACTCGAAAAGACTGGAACGCTATAATTTAGCTCAAGAGGTGTCTATTTTGATTGAAAACATGCTATTTATCAGGACATGTTGGTCTATAGACCCACATGATCTTGATATTTTAGCCAAGTTTTGAAGCCTAAGCCTCATAAACACGAATTTGCTACTTAGAGTAGTTTCGAGTGTACATTCGAATAATACACACTCGAAAAGACTCGAACGCTATAATTTAGCTCAACAAGTGTCTATTTTTATTGGAAACATGCTAATGATCAGGACATGTTGGATTATAGACCCACATGATCTTGATATTTTAGCCAAATTTTGAAGTCTAGGCCTCATAAATAAGATTTTCTATTTAGAGAAGTTTCGAGTGTACATTCGAAAAATATACACACGAAAAGACTCGAACGCTATAATTTAGCTCAAGAGGTGTATATTTTTATTGGAAACATGCTAATGATCAGGACATGTTGGTCTCTAGACAAACATGATCTTGATATTTTAGACAAGTTTTGAAGCCTAGGCCTCATAAACACGAATTTTCTACTTAGAGCAGTTTCGAGTGTACATTCGAATAATACACACTCGAAAAGACTCGAACGCTATAGTTCAGCTCAACATGTGTCTATTTTTATCGGAAACATGCTAATGATCAGGACATGTTGGTCTATAGACCCACATGATCTTAATATTTTATCCAAATTTTGAACTCTAGGCCTCATAAACAAGATTTTTCTACTTAGAGAAGTTTCGAGTGTACATTCGAATAATACACACTCGAAAAGACTCGAACGCTATAATTTAGCTCAACAGGTGTCAATTTTTATTGGAAACATGCTAATGATAAGGACATGTTGGTCTATCGACCCACATGATCTTGATATTTTATCCAAATTTTGAAGTCTAGGCCTCATAAACAAGATTTTCTACTTAGAGTAGTTTCGAGTGTACATTCGAATAATACACACTCGAAAAGACTCGAACGCTATAATTTAGCTCAACAGGTGTCTATTTTTATTGGAAACATGCTAATGATCAGGACATGTTGGTCTATAGACCCACATGATCTTTATATTTTATCCAAATTTTGAAGTCTAGGCCTCATAAACAAGATTTTCTACTTAGAGCAGTTTCGAGTGTACATTCGAATAATACACACTCGAAAAGACTCGAACGCTATAATTTAGCTCAACAGGTGTCTATTTTTATTTGAAACATGCTAATGATCAGGACATTTTCGTCTATATACCCACATGATCTTGATAATTTAGCCAAATTTTGAAGTCTAGGCATCATAAATAAGATTTTCTACTTAGAGAAGTTTCGAGTGTACATTCGAAAATATACACACGAAAAGACTCGAACGCTATAATTTAGCTCAAGAGGTGTCTATTTTTATTGGAAACATGCTAATGATCAGGACATGTTGGTCTATAGACCCACATGATCTTAATATTTTAGCCAAATTTTGAAGTCTAGGCCTCATAAACAAGATTTTTCTACTTAGAGAAGTTTCGAGTGTACATTCGAATAATACACACTCGAAAAGACTCGAACGCTATAATTTAGCTCAAAAGGTGTCTATTTTTATTGGAAACATGCTAATGATCAGGACATGTTGGTGTATAGACCCACATGATCTTGATATTTTATCCAAATTTTGAAGTCTAGGCCTCATATGCAAGATTTTTCTACTTAGAGAAGTTTCGAGTGTACATTCGAATAATACACACTCAACAATACTCGAACACTATAATTTAGCTCAACAGGTCTATTTTTATCGGAAACATGCTAATAATCAGGACATGTTGGTCTATAGACCCACATGATCTTAATATTTTATCCAAATTTTGAAGTCTAGGCCTCATAAACAAGATTTGTCTACTTAGAGCAGTTTCGAATGTACATTCGAAAAATACACACTCGAAAAGACTCGAACGCTATAATTTAATTCAAGAGGTGTCTATTTTGATTGAAAACATGCTAATGATCAGGACATGTTGGTCTATAGACCCACATGATCTTAATATTTTAGCCAAATTTTGAAGTCTAGGCCTCATATGCAAGATTTTTCTACTTAGAGAAGTTTCGAGTGTACATTCGAATAATACACACTCGAAAAGACTAGAACGCTATAATTTAGCTCAACAGGTGTCAATTTTTATTGGAAACATGCTAATGATCAGGACATGTTGGTCTATAGACCCACATGATCTTGATATTTTATCCAAATTTTGAAGTCTAGGCCTCATAAACAAGATTTTGCTACTTAGAGTAGTTTCGAGTGTACATTCGAATAATACACACTCGAAAAGACTCGAACGCTATAATTCAGCTCAACAGGTGTCTATTTTTATCGGAAACATGCTAATGATCAGGACATGTTGGTCTATAGACCCACATGATCTTAATATTTTAGCCAAATTTTTAAGTCTAGGCCTCATAAATAAGATTTTCTACTTAGACAAGTTTCGAGTGTACATTCGAATAATACACACTCGAAAAGACTCGAACGCTATAATTTAGCTCAACATGTGTCTATTTTTATTGGAAACATGCTAATGATCAGGACATGTTGGTCTATGGACCCACATGATCTTGATATTTTATCCAAATTTTGAAGTCTAGGCCTCATAAACAAGATTTTCTACTTAGAGCAGTTTCGAGTGTACATTCGAATAATACACACTCGAAAAGACTCGAACGCTATAATTTAGCTCAACAGGTATCTATTTTTATTGGAAACATGCTAATATTCAGGACATGTTGGTCTATAGACCCACATGATCTTGATATTTTAGCCAAGTTTTGAAGCCGAAGCCTCATAACCACGAATTTGCTACTTAGAGTAGTTTCGAGTGTACATTCGAATAATACACACTCGAAAAGACTCGAACGCTATAATTTAGCTCAACAGGTGTCTATTTTTATTGGAAACATGCTAATGATAAGGACATGTTGGTCTATCGACCCACATGATCTTGATATTTTATCCAAATTTTGAAGTCTAGGCCTCATAAACAAGATTTTCTACTTAGAGCAGTTTCGAGTGTACATTCGAATAATACACACTCGAAAAGACTCGAACGTTATAATTTAGCTCAACAGGTGTCTATTTTTATTGGAAACATGCTAATATTCAGGACATGTTGGTCTATAGACCCACATGATCTTGATATTTTAGCCAAGTGTTGAAGCCGAAGCCTCATAACCACGAATTTGCTACTTAGAGTAGTTTCGAGTGTACATTCGAATAATACACACTCGAAAAGACTCGAACGCTATAATTCAGCTCAACAGGTGTCTATTTTTATCGGAAACATGCTAATGATAAGGACATGTTGGTATATAGACCCACATGATCTTAATATTTTAGCCAAATTTTTAAGTCTAGGCCTCATATGCAAGATTTTTCTACTTAGAGAAGTTTCGAGTGTACATTCGAATAATACACACTCGAAAAGACTAGAACGCTATAATTTAGCTCAACAGGTGTCAATTTTTATTGGAAACATGCTAATGATCAGGACATGTTGGTCTATAGACCCACATGATCTTGATATTTTATCCAAATTTTGAAGTATAGGCCTCATAAACAAGATTTTCTACTTAGAGCAGTTTCGAGTGTACATTCGAATAATACACACTCGAAAAGACTCGAACGCTATAATTCAGCTCAACAGGTGTCTATTTTTATCGGAAGCATGCTAATGATCAGGACATGTTGGTCTATAGACCCACATGAGCTTAATATTTTAGCCAAATTTTGAAGTCTAGGCCTCATAAATAAGATTTTCTACTTAGAGAAGTTTCGAGTGTACATTCGAAAAATACACACTCGAAAAGACTCGAACGCTATAATTTAGATCAAGAGGTATCTATTTTGATTGAAAACATGCTATATCATGACATGTTGGTCTATGGACCCACATGATCTTGATATTTTAGCCAAGTTTTGAAGCCTAAGCCTCATAAACACGAATTTGCTACTTAGAGTAGTTTCGAGTGTACATTCGAATAATACACACTCGAAAAGACTTGAACGCTATAATTTAGCTCAACAGGTGTCTATTTTTATTGGAAACATGCTAATGATCAGGACATGTTGGATTATAGACCCACATGATCTTGATATTTTAGCCAAATTTTGAAGTCTAGGCCTCATAAATAAGATTTTCTATTTAGAGAAGTTTCGAGTGTACATTCGAAAAATATACACACGAAAAGACTCGAACGCTATAATTTAGCTCAAGAGGTGTATATTTTTATTGGAAACATGCTAATGATCAGGACATGTTGGTCTCTAGACAAACATGATCTTGATATTTTAGACAAGTTTTGAAGCCTAGGCCTCATAAACACGAATTTTCTACTTAGAGCAGTTTCGAGTGTACATTCGAATAATACACACTCGAAAAGACTCGAACGCTATAGTTCAGCTCAACATGTGTCTATTTTTATCGGAAACATGCTAATGATCAGGACATGTTGGTCTATAGACCCACATGATCTTAATATTTTATCCAAATTTTGAACTCTAGGCCTCATAAACAAGATTTTTCTACTTAGAGAAGTTTCGAGTGTACATTCGAATAATACACACTCGAAAAGACTCGAACGCTATAATTTAGCTCAACAGGTGTCAATTTTTATTGGAAACATGCTAATGATAAGGACATGTTGGTCTATCGACCCACATGATCTTGATATTTTATCCAAATTTTGAAGTCTAGGCCTCATAAACAAGATTTTCTACTTAGAGTAGTTTCGAGTGTACATTCGAATAATACACACTCGAAAAGACTCGAACGCTATAATTCAGCTCAACATGTGTCTATTTTTATCGGAAACATGCTAATGATCAGGACATGTTGGTCTATAGACCCACATGATCTTAATATTTTAGCCAAATTTTTAAGTCTAGGCCTCATATGCAAGATTTTTCTACTTAGAGAAGTTTCGAGTGTACATTCGAATAATACACACTCGAAAAGACTAGAACGCTATAATTTAGCTCAACAGGTGTCAATTTTTATTGGAAACATGCTAATGATCAGGACATGTTGGTCTATAGACCCACATGATCTTGATATTTTATCCAAATTTTGAAGTCTAGGCCTCATAAACAAGATTTTGCTACTTAGAGTAGTTTCGAGTGTACATTCGAATAATACACACTCGAAAAGACTCGAACGCTATAATTTAGCTCAACAGGTGTCAATTTTTATTGGAAACATGCTAATGATCAAGACATGTTGGTCTATAGACCCACATGATCTTGATATTTTATCCAAACTTTGAAGTCTAGGCCTCATAAATAAGATTTTCTATTTAGAGAAGTTTCGAGTGTACATTCGAAAAATATACACACGAAAAGACTCGAACGCTATAATTTAGCTCAAGAGGTGTATATTTTTATTGGAAACATGCTAATGATCAGGACATGTTGGTCTCTAGACAAACATGATCTTGATATTTTAGACAAGTTTTGAAGCCTAGGCCTCATAAACACGAATTTTCTACTTAGAGCAGTTTCGAGTGTACATTCGAATAATACACACTCGAAAAGACTCGAACGCTATAATTCAGCTCAACATGTGTCTATTTTTATCGGAAACATGCTAATGATCAGGACATGTTGGTCTAGAGACCCACATGATCTTAATATTTTAGCCAAATTTTGAAGTCTAGGCCTCATAAACAAGATTTTTCTACTTAGAGAAGTTTCGAGTGTACATTCGAATAATACACACTCGAAAAGACTCGAACGCTATAATTTAGCTCAACAGGTGTCTATTTTTATTGGAAACATGCTAATGATAAGGACATGTTGGTCTATCGACCCACATGATCTTGATATTTTATCCAAATTTTGAAGTCTAGGCCTCATAAACAAGATTTTCTACTTAGAGCAGTTTCGAGTGTACATTCGAATAATACACACTCGAAAAGACTCGAACGCTATAATTTAGCTCAACAGGTGTCTATTTTTATTGGAAACATGCTAATATTCAGGACATGTTGGTCTATAGACCCACATGATCTTGATATTTTAGCCAAGTTTTGAAGCCGAAGCCTCATAACCACGAATTTGCTACTTAGAGTAGTTTCGAGTGTACATTCGAATAATACACACTCGAAAAGACTCGAACGCTATAATTTAGCTCAACAGGTGTTTATTTTTATTGGAAACATGCTAATGATCAGGACATGTTGGATTATAGACCCACATGATCTTGATATTTTAGCCAAATTTTGAAGTCTAGGCCTCATAAATAAGATTTTCTATTTAGAGAAGTTTCGAGTGTACATTCGAAAAATATACACACGAAAAGACTCGAACGCTATAATTTAGCTCAAGAGGTGTATATTTTTATTGGAAACATGCTAATGATCAGGACATGTTGGTCTCTAGACAAACATGATCTTGATATTTTAGACAAGTTTTGAAGCCTAGGCCTCATAAACACGAATTTTCTACTTAGAGCAGTTTCGAGTGTACATTCGAATAATACACACTCGAAAAGACTCGAACGCTATAGTTCAGCTCAACATGTGTCTATTTTTATCGGAAACATGCTAATGATCAGGACATGTTGGTCTATAGACCCACATGATCTTAATATTTTATCCAAATTTTGAACTCTAGGCCTCATTAACAAGATTTTTCTACTTAGAGAAGTTTCGAGTGTACATTCGAATAATACACACTCGAAAAGACTCGAACGCTATAATTTAGCTCAACAGGTGTCAATTTTTATTGGAAACATGCTAATGATAAGGACATGTTGGTCTATCGACCCACATGATCTTGATATTTTATCCAAATTTTGAAGTCTAGGCCTCATAAACAAGATTTTCTACTTAGAGCAGTTTCGAGTGTACATTCGAATAATACACACTCGAAAAGACTCGAACGCTATAATTTAGCTCAACAGGTGTATTTTTATTGGAAACATGCTAATATTCAGGACATGTTGGTCTATAGACCCACATGATCTTGATATTTTAGCCAAGTTTTGAAGCCGAAGCCTCATAACCACGAATTTGCTACTTAGAGCAGTTTCGAGTGTACATTCGAATAATACACACTCGAAAAGACTCGAACGCTATAATTCAGCTCAACAGGTGTCTATTTTTATCGGAAACATGCTAATGATCAGGACATGTTGGTCTATAGACCCACATGATCTTAATATTTTAGCCAAATTTTTAAGTCTAGGCCTCATATGCAAGATTTTTCTACTTAGAGAAGTTTCGAGTGTACATTCGAATAATACACACTCGAAAAGACTAGAACGCTATAATTTAGCTCAACAGGTGTCAATTTTTATTGGAAACATGCTAATGATCAGGACATGTTGGTCTATAGACCCACATGATCTTGATATTTTATCCAAATTTTGAAGTCTAGGCCTCATAAACAAGATTTTGCTACTTAGAGTAGTTTCGAGTGTACATTCGAATAATACACACTCGAAAAGACTCGAACGCTATAATTTAGCTCAACAGGTGTCAATTTTTATTGGAAACATGCTAATGATCAAGACATGTTGGTCTATAGACCCACATGATCTTGATATTTTATCCAAACTTTGAAGTCTAGGCCTCATAAATAAGATTTTCTATTTAGAGAAGTTTCGAGTGTACATTCGAAAAATATACACACGAAAAGACTCGAACGCTATAATTTAGCTCAAGAGGTGTATATTTTTATTGGAAACATGCTAATGATCAGGACATGTTGGTCTCTAGACAAACATGATCTTGATATTTTAGACAAGTTTTGAAGCCTAGGCCTCATAAACACGAATTTTCTACTTAGAGCAGTTTCGAGTGTACATTCGAATAATACACACTCGAAAAGACTCGAACGCTATAATTCAGCTCAACATGTGTCTATTTTTATCGGAAACATGCTAATGATCAGGACATGTTGGTCTATAGACCCACATGATCTTAATATTTTAGCCAAATTTTGAAGTCTAGGCCTCATAAACAAGATTTTTCTACTTAGAGAAGTTTCGAATGTACATTCGAATAATACACACTCGAAAAGACTCGAACGCTATAATTTAGCTCAACAGGTGTCTATTTTTATTGGAAACATGCTAATGATAAGGACATGTTGGTCTATCGACCCACATGATCTTGATATTTTATCCAAATTTTGAAGTCTAGGCCTCATAAACAAGATTTTCTACTTAGAGCAGTTTCGAGTGTACATTCGAATAATACACACTCGAAAAGACTCGAACGCTATAATTTAGCTCAACAGGTGTCTATTTTTATTGGAAACATGCTAATATTCAGGACATGTTGGTCTATAGACCCACATGATCTTGATATTTTAGCCAAGTTTTGAAGCCGAAGCCTCATAACCACGAATTTGCTACTTAGAGTAGTTTCGAGTGTACATTCGAATAATACACACTCGAAAAGACTCGAACGCTATAATTCAGCTCAACAGGTGTCTATTTTTATCGGAAACATGCTAATGATCAGGACATGTTGGTCTATAGACCCACATGATCTTAATATTTTAGCCAAATTTTTAAGTCTAGGCCTCATATGCAAGATTTTTCTACTTAGAGAAGTTTCGAGTGTACATTCGAATAATACACACTCGAAAAGACTAGAACGCTATAATTTAGCTCAACAGGTGTCAATTTTTATTGGAAACATGCTAATAATCATGACATGTTGGTCTATAGACCCACATGATCTTGATATTTTATCCAAATTTTGAAGTATAGGCCTCATAAACAAGATTTTCTACTTAGAGCAGTTTCGAGTGTACATTCGAATAATACACACTCGAAAAGACTCGAACGCTATAATTTAGCTCAAGAGGTGTGTATTTTTATTGAAACCATGCTAATTATCAGGACATGTTGGTCTATAGACCCACATGATCTTGGTATTTTAGCCAAGTTTTGAAGCCTAGGCATCATAAAACGAATTTGTTACTTAGAGCAGTTTCGAGTGTACATTCGAATAATACACACTCGAAAAGACTCGAACGCTATAATTTAGCTCAAGAGGTGTCTATTTTTATTGAAACCATGCTAATTATCAGGACATGTTGGTCTATACACCCACATGATCTTGATATTTTAGCCAAGTTTTGAAGCCTAGGCCTCATAAAACGAATTTGCTACTTAGAGCAGTTTCGAGTGTACATTCGAATAATACACACTCGAAAAGACTCGAACGCTATAATTTAGCTCAACAAGTGTCTATTTTTATTGGAAACATGCTAATGATCAGGACATGTTGGGCTATAGACCCACATGATCTTGATATTTTAGCCAAATTTTGAAGTCTAGGCCTCATAAATAAGATTTTCTACTTAGAGAAGTTTCGAGTGTACATTCGAAAAATACACACTCGAAAAGACTCGAACGCTATAATTTAGATCAAGAGGTATCTATTTTGATTGAAAACATGCTATATTATGACATGTTGGTCTATGGACCCACATGATCTTAATATTTTAGCCAAATTTTGAAGTCTAGGCCTCATAAACAAGATTTTTCTACTTAGAGAAGTTTTGAGTGTACATTCGAATAATACACACTCGAAAAGACTCGAACGCTATAATTTAGCTCAACAGGTGTCTATTTTTATTAGAAACATGCTAATGATAAGGACATGTTGGTCTATTGACCCACATGATCTTGATATTTTATCCAAATTTTGAAGTCTAGGCCTCATAAACAAGATTTTCTACTTAGAGCAGTTTCGAGTGTACATTCGAATAATACACACTCGAAAAGACTCGAACGTTATAATTTAGCTCAACAGGTGTCTATTTTTATTGGAAACATGCTAATATTCAGGACATGTTGGTCTATAGACCCACATGATCTTGATATTTTAGCCAAGTTTTGAAGCCGAAGCCTCATAACCACGAATTTGCTACTTAGAGTAGTTTCGAGTGTACATTCGAATAATACACACTCGAAAAGACTCGAACGCTATAATTTAGCTCAACAGGTGTCTATTTTTATTAGAAACATGCTAATGATAAGGACATGTTGGTCTATCGACCCACATGATCTTGATATTTTATCCAAATTTTGAAGTCTAGGCCTCATAAACAAGATTTTCTACTTAGAGCAGTTTCGAGTGTACATTCGAATAATACACACTCGAAAAGACTCGATCGTTATAATTTAGCTCAACAGGTGTCTATTTTTATTGGAAACATGCTAATATTCAGGACATGTTGGTCTATAGACCCACATGATCTTGATATTTTAGCCAAGTTTTGAAGCCGAAGCCTCATAACCACGAATTTGCTACTTAGAGTAGTTTCGAGTGTACATTCGAATAATACACACTCGAAAAGACTCGAACGCTATAATTCAGCTCAACATGTGTCTATTTTTATCGGAAACATGCTAATGATCAGGACATGTTGGTCTATAGACCCACATGATCTTAATATTTTAGCCAAATTTTGAAGTCTAGGCCTCATAAACAAGATTTTCTACTTAGAGCAGTTTCGAGTGTACATTCGAATAATACACACTCGAAAAGACTAGAACGCTATAATTTAGCTCAACAGGTGTCAATTTTTATTGGAAACATGCTAATGATCAGGACATGTTGGTCTATAGACCCACATGATCTTGATATTTTATCCAAATTTTGAAGTCTAGGCCTCATAAACAAGATTTTCTACTTAGAGCAGTTTCGAGTGTACATTCGAATAATACACACTCGAAAAGACTCGAACGCTATAATTTAGCTCAACATGTGTCTATTTTTATCGGAAATATGCTAATGATCAGGACATGTTGGTCTATAGACCCACATGATCTTGATATTTTATCCAAATTTTGAAGTCTAGGCCTCATAAACAAGATTTTCTACTTAGAGCAGTTTCGAGTGTACATTCGAATAATACACACTCGAAAAGAATCGAACGCTATAATTTAGCTCAACATGTGTCTATTTTTATTGGAAACATGCTAATGATCAGGACATGTTGGTCTATAGACCCACATGATCTTGTTATTTTAGCCAAATTTTGAAGTCTAGGCCTCACAAATAAGATTTTCTACTTAGAGAAGTTTCGAGTGTACATTCGAAAAATACACACTCGAAAAGACTCGAACGCTATAATTTAGCTCAAGAGGTGTCTATTTTTATTGGAAACATGCGAATATTCAGGAAATGTTGGTCTATAGACCAACATAATCTTGATATTTTAGCCAAGTTTTGAAGCTTAGGCCTCATGAACACGAATTTTCTACTTAGAGCAGTTTCGAGTGTACATTCGAATAATACACACTCGAAAAGACTCAAACGCTATAATTTAGCTCAAGAGGCGTCTATTTTGATTGAAAGCATGCTAATTACCAGGACATGTTGGTCTATAGACCCACATGATCTTGATATTTTAGCCAAGTTTTGAAACCGAAGCCTCAAAACCACGAATTTGCTACTTAGAGTAGTTTCGAGTGTACATTCGAATAATACACACTCGAAAAGACTCGAACGCTATAATTCAGCTCAACAGGTGTCTATTTTTATCGGAAACATGCTAATGATCAGGACATGTTGGTCTATAGACCACATGATTTTAATATTTTAGCCAAATTTTGAAGTCTAGGCCTCATATGCAAGATTTTTCTACTTAGAGAAGTTTCGAGTGTACATTCGAATAATACACACTCGAAAAGACTCGAACGCTATAATTTAGCTCAACAGGTGTCTATTTTTATTGGAAACATGCTAATGATCAGGACATGTTGGTCTATAGACCCACATGATCTTGATATTTTATCCAAATTTTGAAGTCTAGGCCTCATAAACAAGACTTTCTACTTAGAGCAGTTTCGAGTGTACATTCGAATAATACACACTCGAAAAGACTCGAACGCTATAATTTAGCTCAAGAGGTTTCTATTTTTATTGAAACCATGCTAATTATCAGAACATGTTGGTCTATAGACCCACATGATCTTGATATTTTAGCCAAGTTTTGAAGCCTAGGCCTCATAAAAAGAATTTGCTACTTAGAGCAGTTTCGAGTGTACATTCGAATAATACACACTCGAAAAGACTCGAACGCTATAATTTAGCTCAACAAGTGTCTATTTTTATTGGAAACATGCTAATGATCAGGACATGTTGGGCTATAGACCCACATGATCTTGATATTTTAGCCAAATTTTGAAGTCTAGGACTCATAAATAATATTTTCTACTTAGAGAAGTTTCGAGTGTACATTCAAAAAATACACACTCGAAAAGACTTGAACGCTATAATTTAGCTCAAGAGGTGTATATTTTGATTGAAAACATGATATATCAGGACATGTTGGTCTATAGACCCACATGATCTTGATATTTTAGCCAAGTTTTGAAGCCTAAGCCTCAGAAACACGAATTTGCTACTTAGAGTAGTTTCGAGTGTACATTCGAATAATACACACTCGAAAAGACTCGAACGCTATAATTTAGCTCAACAGGTGTCTATTTTTATTGGAAACATGCTAATGATCAGGACATGTTGGATTATAGAACCACATGATCTTGATATTTTAGCCAAATTTTGAAGTCTAGGCCTCATAAATAAGATTTTCTATTTAGAGAAGTTTCGAGTGTACATTCGAAAAATACACACATGAAAAGACTCGAACGCTATAATTTAGCTCAAGAGGTGTATATTTTTATTGGAAACATGCTAATGATCAGGACATGTTGGTCTCTAGACCAACATGATCTTGATATTTTAGACAAGTTTTGAAGCCTAGGCCTCATAAACACGAATTTTCTACTTAGAGCAGTTTCGAGTGTACATTCGAATAATACACACTCGAAAAGACTCGAATGCTATAATTCAGCTCAACATGTGTCTATTTTTATCGGAAACATGCTAATGATCAGGACATGTTGGTCTATAGACCCACATGATCTTAATATTTTAGCCAAATTTTGAAGTATAGGCCTCATAAACAAGATTTTTCTACTTAGAGAAGTTTCGAGTGTACATTCGAATAATACACACTCGAAAAGACTCGAACGCTATAATTTAGCTCAACAGGTGTCTATTTTTATTGGAAACATGCTAATGATAAGGACATGTTGGTCTATAGACCCACATGATCTTGATATTTTATCCAAATTTTGAAGTCTAGGCCTCATAAACAAGATTTTCTACTTAGAGCAGTTTCGAGTGTACATTCGAATAATACACACTCGAAAAGACTCGAACGCTATAATTTAGCTCAGCAGGTGTCTATTTTTATTGGAAACATGCTAATGATCAGGACATGTTGGTCTATAGACCCACATGATCTTGTTATTTTAGCCAAATTTTGAAGTCTAGGCCTCATAAATAAGATTTTCTACTTAGAGAAGTTTCGAGTGTACATTTGAAAAATACACACTTGAAAAGACTCGAACGCTATAATTTAGCTCAAGAGGTGTCTATTTTTATTGGAAACATGCTAATATTCAGGACATGTTGGTCTATAGACCCACATGATCTTGATATTTTAGCCAAGTTTTGAAGCCGAAGCCTCATAACCACGAATTTGCTACTTAGAGTAGTTTCGAGTGTACATTCGAATAATACACACTCGAAAAGACTCGAACGCTATAATTCAGCTCAACAGGTGTCTATTTTTATCGGAAACATGCTAATGATCAGGACATGTTGGTCTATAGACCCACATGATCTTAATATTTTAGCCAAATTTTTAAGTCTAGGCCTCATATGCAAGATTTTTCTACTTAGAGAAGTTTCGAGTGTACATTCGAATAATACACACTCGAAAAGACTAGAACGCTATAATTTAGCTCAACAGGTGTCAATTTTTATTGGAAACATGCTAATGATCAGGACATGTTGGTCTATAGACCCACATGATCTTGATATTTTATCCAAATTTTGAAGTCTAGGCCTCATAAACAAGATTTTGCTACTTAGAGTAGTTTCGAGTGTACATTCGAATAATACACACTCGAAAAGACTCGAACGCTATAATTTAGCTCAACAGGTGTCTATTTTTATTGGAAACATGCTAATGATAAGGTCATGTTGGTCTATCGACCCACATGATCTTGATATTTTATCCAAATTTTGAAGTCTAGGCCTCATAAACAAGATTTTCTACTTAGAGCAGTTTCGAGTGTACATTCGAATAATACACACTCGAAAAGACTCGAACGCTATAATTTAGCTCAACAGGTGACTATTTTTATTGGAAACATGCTAATATTCAGGACATGTTGGTCTATAGACCCACATGATCTTGATATTTTAGACAAGTTTTGAAGCCTAGGCCTCATAAACACGAATTTTATACTTAGAGCAGTTTCGAGTGTACATTCGAATAATACACACTCGAAAAGACTCGAACGCTATAATTCAGCTCAACATGTGTCTATTTTTATCGGAAACATGCTAATGATCAGGACATGTTGGTCTATAGACCCACATGATCTTAATATTTTAGCCAAATTTTGAAGTCTAGGCCTCATAAACAAGATTTTTCTACTTAGAGAAGTTTCGAGTGTACATTCGAATAATACACACTCGAAAAGACTAGAACGCTATAATTTAGCTCATCAGGTGTCAATTTTTATTAGAAACATGCTAATGATCAGGACATGTTGGTCTATAAACCCACATGATCTTGATATTTTATCCAAATTTTGAAGTCTAGGCCTCATAAACAAGATTTTCTACTTAGAGCAGTTTCGAGTGTACATTCGAATAATACACACTCGAAAAGACTCGAACGCTATAATTTAGCTCAAGAGGTGTCTATTTTTATTGAAACCATGCTAATTATCAGGACATGTTGGTCTATAGACCCACATGATCTTGATATTTTAGCCAAGTTTTGAAGCCTAGGCCTCATAAAACGAATTTGCTACTTAGATCAGTTTCGAGTGTACATTCGAATAATACACACTCGAAAAGACTCGAACGCTATAATTTAGCTCAACAAGTGTCTATTTTTATTGGAAACATGCTAATGATCAGGACATGTTGGGATATAGACCCACATGATCTTGATATTTTAGCCAAATTTTGAAGTCTAGGCCTCATAAATAAGATTTTCTACTTAGAGAAGTTTCGAGTGTACATTCGAAAAATACACACTCGAAAAGACTCGAACGCTATAATTTAGCTCAAGAGGTGTCTATTTTGATTGAAAACATGATATTTATCAGGACATGTTGGTCTATAGACCCACATGATCTTGATATTTTAGCCAAGTTTTGAAGCCTAAGCCTCATAAACACGAATTTGCTACTTAGAGTAGTTTCGAGTGTACATTCGAATAATACACACTCGAAAAGACTCGAACGCTATAATTCAGCTCAACATGTGTCTATTTTTATCGGAAACATGCTAATGATCAGGACATGTTGGTCTATAGACCCACATGATCTTAATATTTTAGTCAAATTTTGAAGTCTAGGCCTCATATGCAAGATTTTTCTACTTAGAGAAGTTTTGAGTGTACATTCGAATAATACACACTCGAAAAGACTCGAACGCTATAATTTATCTCAACAGGTGTCTATTTTTATTGGAAACATGCTAATGATCAGGACATGTTGGTCTATAGACCCACATGATCTTGATATTTTATCCAAATTTTGAAGTCTAGGCCTCATAAACAAGATTTTCTACTTAGAGCAGTTTCGAGTGTACATTCGAATAATACACACTCGAAAAGACTCGAACGCTATAATTTAGCTCAACAGGTGTCTATTTTTATTGGAAACATGCTAATGATCAGGACATGTTGGTCATAGACCCACATGATCTTGTTATTTTAGCCAAATTTTGAAGTCTAGGCCTCATAAATAAGATTTTCTACTTAGAGAAGTTTCGAGTGTACATTCGAAAAATACACACTCGAAAAGACTCGAACGCTATAATTTAGCTCAAGAGGTGTCTATTTTTATTGGAAACATGCTAATATTCAGGACATGTTGGTCTATAGACCAACATAATCTTGATATTTTATCCAAGTTTTGAAGCTTAGGCCTCATGAACACGAATTTTCTACTAAGAGCAGTTTCGAGTGTACATTCGAATAATACACACTCGAAAAGTATCAAACGCTATAATTTAGCTCAAGAGGTGTCTATTTTGATTGAAATCATGCTAATTATCAGGACATGTTGGCTATAGACCCACATGATCTTGATATTTTAGCCAAGTTTTGAAGCCTAAGCCTCATAAACACGAATTTGCTACTTAGAGTAGTTTCGAGTGTACATTCGAAAAATACACACTCGAAAAGACTCGAACGCTATAATTTAGCTCAAGAGGTGTCTATTTTGATTGAAAACATGCTATTTATCAGGACATGTTGGTCTATAGACCCACATGATCTTGATATTTTATCCAAGTTTTGAAGCCTAAGCCTCATAAACACGAATTTGCTACTTAGAGTAGTTTCGAGTGTACATTCGAATAATACACACTCGAAAAGACTCGAACGCTATAATTCAGCTCAACTTGTGTCTATTTTTATCGGAAACATGCTAATGATCAGGACATGTTGGTCTATAGACCCACATGATCTTAATATTTTAGTCAAATTTTGAAGTCTAGGCCTCATATGCAAGATTTTTCTACTTAGAGAAGTTTTGAGTGTACATTCGAATAATACACACTCGAAAAGACTCGAACGCTATAATTTATCTCAACAGGTGTCTATTTTTATTGGAAACATGCTAATGATCAGGACATGTTGGTCTATAGACCCACATGATCTTGATATTTTATCCAATTTTTGAAGTCTAGGCCTCATAAACAAGATTTTCTACTTAGAGCAGTTTCGAGTGTACATTCGAATAATACACACTCGAAAAGACTCGAACGCTATAATTTAGCTCAACAGGTGTCTATTTTTATTGGAAACATGCTAATGATCAGGACATGTTGGTCTATAGACCCACATGATCTTGTTATTTTAGCCAAATTTTGAAGTCTAGGCCTCATAAATAAGATTTTCTACTTAGAGAAGTTTCGAGTGTACATTCGAAAAATACACACTCGAAAAGACTCGAACGCTATAATTTAGCTCAAGAGGTGTCTATTTTTATTGGAAACATGCTAATATTCAGCACATGTTGGTCTATAAACCAACATAATCTTGATATTTTATCCAAGTTTTGAAGCTTAGGCCTCATGAACACGAATTTTCTACTTAGAGCAGTTTCGAGTGTACATTCGAATAATACACACTCGAAAAGTATCAAACGCTATAATTTAGCTCAAGAGGTGTCTATTTTGATTGAAATCATGCTAATTATCAGGACATGTTGGCTATAGACCCACATGATCTTGATATTTTAGCCAAGTTTTGAAGCCGAAGCCTCATAACCACGAATTTGCTACTTAGAGTAGTTTCGAGTGTACATTCGAATAATACACACTCGAAAAGACTCGAACGCTATAATTCAGCTCAACAGGTGTCTTTTTTTATCGGAAACATGCTAATGATCAGGACATGTTGGTCTATAGACCCACATGATCTTAATATTTTAGCCGAATTTTGAAGTCTAGGCCTCATATGCAAGATTTTTCTACTTAGAGAAGTTTCGAGTGTACATTCGAATAATACACACTCGAAAAGACTCGAACGCTATAATTTAGCTCAACAGGTGTCTATTTTTATTGGAAACATGCTAATGATCAGGACGTGTTGGTCTATAGACCCACATGATCTTGATATTTTATCCAAATTTTGAAGTCTAGGCCTCATAAACAAGATTTTCTACTTAGAGCAGTTTCGAGTGTACATTCAAATAATACACACTCGAAAAGACTCAAACGCTATAATTTATCTCAAGAGGTGTCTATTTTGATTGAAACCATGCTAATTATCAGGACATGTTGGTCTATAGACCCACATGATCTTGATATTTTAGCCAAGTTTTGAAGCCGAAGCCTCATAACCACGAATTTGCTACTTAGAGTAGTTTCGAGTGTACATTCGAATAGTACACACTCGAAAAGACTCGAACGCTATAATTCAGCTCAACAGGTGTCTATTTTTATCGGAACATGCTAATGATCAGGACATGTTGGTCTATAGACCCACATGATCTTAATATTTTATCCAAATTTTGAAGTCTAGGCCTCATATGCAAGATTTTTCTACTTAGAGAAGTTTCGAGTGTACATTCGAATAATACACACTCGAAAAGACTCGAACGCTATAATTTAGCTCAACAGGTGTCTATTTTTATTGGAAACATGCTAATGATCAGGACATGTTGGTCTATAGACCCACATGATCTTGATATTTTATCCAAATTTTGAAGGCTAGGCCTCATAAACAAGATTTTCTACTTAGAGCAGTTTCGAGTGTACATTCGAATAATACACACTCGAAAAGACTCGAACGCTATAATTCAGCTCAACAGGTGTCTATTTTTATCGGAACATGCTAATGATCAGGACATGTTGGTCTATAGACCCACATGATCTTAATATTTTAGCTAAATTTTGAAGTCTAGGCCTCATATGCAAGATTTTTCTACTTAGAGAAGTTTCGAGTGTACATTCGAATAATACACACTCGAAAAGACTCGAACGCTATAATTTAGCTCAACAGGTGTCTATTTTTATTGGAAACATGCTAATGATCAGGACATGTTGGTCTATAGACCCACATGATCTTGATATTTTATCCAAATTTTGAAGTCTAGGCCTCATAAACAAGATTTTCTACTTAGAGCAGTTTCGAGTGTACATTCGAATAATACACACTCGAAAAGACTCGAACGCTATAATTTAGCTCAAGAGGTGTCTATTTTTATTGAAACCATGCTAATTATCAGGACATGTTGGTCTATAGACCCACATGATCTTTATATTTTAGCCAAGTTTTGAAGCCTAGGCCTCATAAAACGAATTTGCTACTTAGAGCAGTTTCGAGTGTACATTCGAATAATACACACTCGAAAAGACTCGAACGCTATAATTTGGCTCAACATGTGTCTATTTTTATTGGAAACATGCTAATGATCAGGACATGTTCTATAGACCCACATGATCTTGATATTTTAGCCAAATTTTGAAGTCTAGGCCTCATAAATAAGATTTTCTACTTAGAGAAGTTTCGAGTGTACATTCGAAAAATACACACTCGAAAAGACTCGAACGCTATAATTTAGCTCAAGAAGTGTCTATTTTGATTGAAAACATGCTATTTATCAGGACATGTTGGTCTATAGACCCACATGATCTTGATATTTTAGCCATGTTTTGAAACCTAAGCCTCATAAACACGAATTTGCTACTTAGAGTAGTTTCGAGTGTACATTCGAATAATACACACTCGAAAAGACTCGAACGCTATAATTTAGCTCAACAGGTGTCTATTTTTATTGGAAACATGCTAATGATCAGGACATGTTGGATTATAGACCCACATGATCTTGATATTTTAGCCAAATTTTTAAGTCTAGGCCTCATAAATAAGATTTTCTATTTAGAGAAGTTTCGAGTGTACATTCGAAAAATACACACATTAAAAAGACTCGAACGCTATAATTTAGCTCAAGAGGTGTCTATTTTTATTGGAAACATGCTAATGATCAGGACATGTTGGTCTCTAGACCAACATGATCTTGATATTTTAGACAAGTTTTGAAGCCTAGGCCTCATAAACACGAATTTTCTACTTAGAGCAGTTTCGAGTGTACATTCGAATAATACACACTCGAAAAGACTCGAACGCTATAATTCAGCTCAACATGTGTCTATTTTTATCGGAAACATGCTAATCATCAGGACATGTTGGTCTATAGACCCACATGATCTTAATATTTTATCCAAATTTTGAAGTCTAGGCCTCATAAACAAGATTTGTCTACTTAGAGCAGTTTCGAATGTACATTCGAAAAATACACACTCGAAAAGACTCGAACGCTATAATTTAATTCAAGAGGTGTCTATTTTGATTGAAAACATGCTATTTATCAGGACATGTTGGTCTATAAACCCACATGATCTTGATATTTTAGCCAAGTTTTGAAGCCGAAGCCTCATAACCACGAATTTGCTACTTAGAGTAGTTTCGAGTGTACATTCGAATAATACACACTCGAAAAGACTCGAACGCTATAATTCAGCTCAACAGGTGTCTATTTTTATCGGAAACATGCTAATGATCAGGACATGTTGGTCTATAGACCCACATGATCTTAATATTTTAGTCAAATTTTGAAGTCTAGGCCTCATATGCAAGATTTTTCTACTTAGAGAAGTTTTGAGTGTACATTCGAAAAATACACACTCGAAAAGACACGAACGCTATAATTTAGCTCAACAGGTGTCTATTTTTATTGGAAACATGCTAATATTCAGGACATGTTGGTCTATAGACCAACATAATCTTGATATTTTAGCCAAGTTTTGAAGCTTAGGCCTCGTGAACACGAATTTTCTACTTAGAGCAGTTTCGAGTGTACATTCGAATAATACACACTCGAAAAGACTCAAACGCTATAATTTAGCTCAAGAGGTGTCTATTTTGATTGAAACCATGCTAATTATCAGGACATGTGGGTCTATAGACCCACATGATCTTGATATTTTATCCAAATTTTGAAGTCTAGGCCTCATAAATAAGATTTTCTACTTAGTGAAGTTTCGAGTGTACATTTGAAAAATACACACTCGAAACGACTCGAACGCTATAATTTAGCTCAAGAGGTGTCTATTTTTATTGAAACCATGCTAATTATCAGGACATGTTGGTCTATAGACCCACATGATCTTGATATTTTAGCCAAGTTTTGAAGCCTGGCCTCATAAAACGAATTTGCTACTTAGAGCAGTTTCGAGTGTACATTCGAATAATACACACTCGAAAAGACTCGAACGCTATAATTTAGCTCAACAAGTGTCTATTTTCATTGGAAACATGCTAATGATCAGGACATGTTGGGCTATAGACCCACATGATCTTGATATTTTAGCCAAATTTTGAAGTCTGGGCCTCATAAATAAGATTTTCTACTTAGAGAAGTTTCGAGTGTACATTCGAAAAATACACACTCGAAAAGACTCGAACGCTATAATTTAGCTCAAGAGGTGTCTATTTTGATTGAAAACATGCTATTTATCAGGACATGTTGGTCTATAGACCCACATGATCTTGATATTTTAGCCAAGTTTTGAAGCCTAAGCCTCATAAACACGAATTTGCTACTTAGAGTAATTTCGAGTGTACATTCGAATAATACACACTCGAAAAGACTCGAACGCTATAATTTAGCTCAACATGTGTCTATTTTTATTGGAAACATGCTAATGAACAGGACATGTTGGATTATAGACCCACATGATCTTGATATTTTAGCCAAATTTTGAAGTCTAGGCCTCATAAATAAGATTTTCTACTTAGAGAAGTTTCGAGTGTACATTCGAAAAATACACACACGAAAAGACTCGAACGCTATAATTTAGCTCAAGAGGTGTCTATTTTGATTGAAAACATGCTATTTATCAGGACATGTTGGTCTATAGACCCACATGATCTTGATATTTTAGCCAAGTTTTGAAGCCTAAGCCTCATAAACACGAATTTGCTACTTAGAGTAGTTTCGAGTGTACATTCGAATAATACACACTCGAAAAGACTCGAACGCTATAATTCAGCTCAACATGTGTCTATTTTTATCGGAAACATGCTAATGATAAGGACATGTTGGTCTATAGACCCACATGATCTTAATATTTTAGCCAAATTTTGAAGTCTAGGCCTCATAAACAAGATTTTTCTACTTAGAGAAGTTTTGAGTGTACATTCGAATAATACACACTCGAAAAGACTCGAACGCTATAATTTAGCTCAACAGGTGTCTATTTTTATTGGAAACATGCTAATGATAAGGACATGTTGGTCTATCGACCCACATGATCTTGATATTTTATCCAAATTTTGAAGTCTAGGCCTCATAAACAAGATTTTCTACTTAGAGCAGTTTCGAGTGTACATTCGAATAATACACACTCGAAAAGACTCGAACGCTATAATTTAGCTCAACAGGTGTATTTTTATTGGAAACATGCTAATATTCAGGACATGTTGGTCTATAGACCCACATGATCTTGATATTTTAGCCAAGTTTTGAAGCCGAAGCCTCATAACCACGAATTTGCTACTTAGAGCAGTTTCGAGTGTACATTCGAATAATACACACTCGAAAAGACTCGAACGCTATAATTCAGCTCAACAGGTGTCTATTTTTATCGGAAACATGCTAATGATCAGGACATGTTGGTCTATAGACCCACATGATCTTAATATTTTAGCCAAATTTTTAAGTCTAGGCCTCATATGCAAGATTTTTCTACTTAGAGAAGTTTCGAGTGTACATTCGAATAATACACACTCGAAAAGACTAGAACGCTATAATTTAGCTCAACAGGTGTCAATTTTTATTGGAAACATGCTAATGATCAGGACATGTTGGTCTATAGACCCACATGATCTTGATATTTTATCCAAATTTTGAAGTCTAGGCCTCATAAACAAGATTTTGCTACTTAGAGTAGTTTCGAGTGTACATTCGAATAATACACACTCGAAAAGACTCGAACGCTATAATTCAGCTCAACAGGTGTCTATTTTTATCGGAAACATGCTAATGATCAGGACATGTTGGTCTATAGACCCACATGATCTTAATATTTTAGCCAAATTTTTAAGTCTAGGCCTCATAAATAAGATTTTCTACTTAGACAAGTTTCGAGTGTACATTCGAATAATACACACTCGAAAAGACTCGAACGCTATAATTTAGCTCAACAGGTGTCTATTTTTATTGGAAACATGCTAATGATCAGGACATGTTGGTCTATAGACCCACATGATCTTAATAATTTAGCCAAATTTTGAAGTCTAGGCCTCATAAACAAGATTTTTCTACTTAGAGAAGTTTCGAGTGTACATTCGAATAATACACACTCGAAAAGACTCGAACACTATAATTTAGCTCAACAGGTGTCTATTTTTATTGGAAACATGCTAATGATCAGGACATGTTGGTCTATAGACCCACATGATCTTGATATTTTATCCAAATTTTGAAGTCTAGGCCTCATAAACAATATTTTCTACTTAGAGCAGTTTCGAGTGTACATTCGAATAATACACACTCGAAAAGACTCGAACGCTATAATTTAGCTCAAGAGGTGTCTATTTTTATTGAAACCATGCTAATTATCAGGACATGTTGGTCTATACACCCACATGATCTTGATATTTTAGCCAAGTTTTGAAGCCTAGGCCTCATAAAACGAATTTGCTACTTAGAGCAGTTTCGAGTGTACATTCGAATAATACACACTCGAAAAGACTCGAACGCTATAATCTAGCTCAACAAGTGTCTATTTTTATTGGAAACATGCTAATGATCAGGACATGTTGGGCTATAGACCCACATGATCTTGATATTTTAGCCAAATTTTGAAGTCTAGGCCTCATAAATAAGATTTTCTACTTAGAGAAGTTTCGAGTGTACATTCGAAAAATACACACTCGAAAAGACTCGAACGCTATAATTTAGATCAAGAGGTATCTATTTTGATTGAAAACATGCTATATCATGACATGTTGGTCTATGGACCCACATGATCTTGATATTTTAGCCAAGTTTTGAAGCCTAAGCCTCATAAACACGAATTTGCTACTTAGAGTAGTTTCGAGTGTACATTCGAATAATACACACTCGAAAAGACTCGAACGCTATAATTTAGCTCAACATGTGTCTATTTTTATTGGAAACATGCTAATGATCAGGACATGTTGGGCTATAGACCCACATGATCTTGATATTTTAGCCAAATTTTGAAGTCTAGGCCTCATAAATAAGATTTTCTACTTAGAGAAGTTTCGAGTGTACATTCGAAAAATACACACTCGAAAAGACTCGAACGCTATAATTTAGCTCAAGAGGTGTCTATTTTGATTGAAAACATGCTATTTATCAGGACATGTTGGTCTATAGACCCACATGATCTTGATATTTTAGCCAAGTTTTGAAGCCTAGGCCTCATAAAACGAATTTGCTACTTAGAGCAGTTTCGAGTGTACATTCGAATAATACACACTTGAAAAGACTCGAACGCTATAATTTAGCTCAACAAGTGTCTATTTTTATTGGAAACATGCTAATGATCAGGACATGTTGGGCTATAGACCCACATTATCTTGATATTTTAGCCAAATTTTGAAGTCTAGGCCTCATAAATTAGATTTTCTACTTAGAGAAGTTTCGAGTGTACATTCGAAAAATACACACTCGAAAAGACTCGAACGCTATAATTTAGCTCAAGAGGTGTCTATTTTGATTGAAAACATGCTATTTATCAGGACATGTTGGTCTATAGACCCACATGATCTTGATATTTTAGCCAAGTTTTGAAGCCTAAGCCTCATAAACACGAATTTGCTACTTAGAGTAATTTCGAGTGTACATTCGAATAATACACACTCGAAAAGACTCGAACGCTATAATTTAGCTCAACAGGTGTCTATTTTTATTGGAAACATGCTAATGAACAGGACATGTTGGATTATAGACCCACATGATCTTGATATTTTAGCCAAATTTTGAAGTCTAGGCCTCATAAATAAGATTTTCTACTTAGAGAAGTTTCGAGTGTACATTCGAAAAATACACACACGAAAAGACTCGAACGCTATAATTTAGCTCAAGAGGTGTCTATTTTTATTGGAACCATGCTAATGATCAGGACATGTTGGTCTATAGACCCACATGATCTTGATATTTTAGCCAAGTTTTGAAGCCTAGGCCTCATAAAACGAATTTGCTACTTAGAGCAGTTTCGAGTGTACATTCGAATAATACACACTTGAAGAGACTCGAACGCTATAATTTAGCTCAACAAGTGTCTATTTTTATTGGAAACATGCTAATGATCAGGACATGTTGGGCTATAGACCCACATTATCTTGATATTTTAGCCAAATTTTGAAGTCTAGGCCTCATAAATTAGATTTTCTACTTAGAGAAGTTTCGAGTGTACATTCGAAAAATACACTCTCGAAAAGACTCGAACGCTATAATTTAGCTCAAGAGGTGTCTATTTTGTTTGAAAACATGCTATTTATCAGGACATGTTGGTCTATAGACCCACATGATCTTGTTATTTTAGCCAAATTTTGAAGTCTAGGCCTCATAAATAAGATTTTCTACTTATAGAAGTTTCGAGTGTACATTCGAAAAATACACACTCGAAAAGACTCGAACGCTATAATTTAGCTCAAGAGGTGTCTATTTTTATTGGAAAAATGCTAATATTCAGGACATGTTGGTCTATAGACCAACATAATCTTGATATTTTAGCCATGTTTTGAAGCTTAGGCCTCATGAACACGAATTTTCTACTTAGAGCAGTTTCGAGTGTACATTCGAATAATACAAACTCGAAAAGACTTTAACGCTATAATTTAGCTCAAGAGGTGTCTATTTTGATTGAAACCATGCTAATTATCAGGACATGTTGGTCTATAGACCCACATGATCTTGATATTTTAGCCAAGTTTTGAAGCCTAGGCCTCATAAAACGAATTTGCTACTTAGAGCATTTTCGAGTGTACATTCGAATAATACACACTCGAAAAGACTCGAACGCTATAATTTAGCTCAACAAGTGTCTAATTTTATTGGAAACATGCTAATGATCAGGACATGTTAGGCTATAGACCCACATGATCTTGATATTTTAGCCAAATTTTGAAGTCTAGGCCTCATAAATAAGATTTTCTACTTAGAGAAGTTTCGAGTGTACATTCGAAAAATACACACTCGAAAAGACTGGAACGCTATAATTTAGCTCAAGAGGTGTCTATTTTGATTGAAAACATGCTATTTATCAGGACATGTTGGTCTATAGACCCACATGATCTTGATATTTTAGCCAAGTTTTGAAGCCTAAGCCTCATAAACACGAATTTGCTACTTAGAGTAGTTTCGAGTGTACATTCGAATAATACACACTCGAAAAGACTCGAACGCTATAATTTAGCTCAACATGTGTCTATTTTTATTGGAAACATGCTAATGATCAGGACATGTTGGATTATAGACCCACATGATCTTGATATTTTAGCCAAATTTTGAAGTCTAGGCCTCATAAATAAGATTTTCTATTTAGAGAAGTTTCGAGTGTACATTCGAAAAATACAAACACGAAAAGACTCGAACGCTATAATTTAGCTCAAGAGGTGTCTATTTTTATTGGAAACATGCTAATGATCAGGACATGTTGGTCTCTAGACCAACATGATCTTGATATTTTGGACAAGTTTTGAAGCCTAGGCCTCATAAACACGAATTTTCTACTTAGAGCAGTTTCGAGTGTACATTCGAATAATACACACTCGAAAAGACTCGAACGCTATAATTCAGCTCAACACGTGTCTATTTTTATTGGGAAACATGCTAATGATCAGGACATGTTGGTCTATAGACCCACATGATCTTGTTATTTTAGCCAAATTTTGAAGTCTAGGCCTCATAAATAAGATTTTCTACTTAGAGAAGTTTCGAGTGTACATTCGAAAAATACACACTCGAAAAGACTCGAACGCTATAATTTAGCTCAAGAGGTGTCTATGTTTATTGCAAAAAATGCTAATATTCAGGACATGTTAGTCTATAGACCAACATAATCTTGATATTTTAGCCAAGTTTTGAAGCTTAGGCCTCATGAACACGAATTTTCTACTTAGAGCAGTTTCGTGTGTACATTCGAATAATACACACTCGAAAAGACTCGAACGCTATAATTTAGCTCAAGAGGTGTCTATTTTGATTGAAACCATGCTAATTATAAGAACATGTTGGTCTATAGACCCACATGATCTTGATATTTTAGCCAAGTTTTGAAGCCTAGGCCTCATAAAACGAATTTGCTACTTAGAGCAGTTTCGAGTGTACATTCGAATAATACACACTTGAAAAGACTCGAACGCTATAATTTAGCTCAACAAGTGTCTATTTTTATTGGAAACATGCTAATGATCAGGACATGTTGGGCTATAGACCCACATTATCTTGATATTTTAGCCAAATTTTGAAGTCTAGGCCTCATAAATTAGATTTTCTACTTAGAGAAGTTTCGAGTGTACATTCGAAAAATACACACTCGAAAAGACTCGAACGCTATAATTTAGCTCAAGAGGTGTCTATTTTGATTGAAAACATGCTATTTATCAGGACATGTTGGTCTATAGACCCACATGATCTTGATATTTTAGCCAAGTTTTGAAGCCTAAGCCTCATAAACACGAATTTGCTACTTAGAGTAATTTCGAGTGTACATTCGAATAATACACACTCGAAAAGACTCGAACGCTATAATTTAGCTCAACAGGTGTCTATTTTTATTGGAAACATGCTAATGAACAGGACATGTTGGATTATAGACCCACATGATCTTGATATTTTAGCCAAATTTTGAAGTCTAGGCCTCATAAATAAGATTTTCTACTTAGAGAAGTTTCGAGTGTACATTCGAAAAATACACACACGAAAAGACTCGAACGCTATAATTTAGCTCAAGAGGTGTCTATTTTTATTGGAACCATGCTAATGATCAGGACATGTTGGTCTATAGACCCACATGATCTTGATATTTTAGCCAAGTTTTGAAGCCTAGGCCTCATAAAACGAATTTGCTACTTAGAGCAGTTTCGAGTGTACATTCGAATAATACACACTTGAAGAGACTCGAACGCTATAATTTAGCTCAACAAGTGTCTATTTTTATTGGAAACATGCTAATGATCAGGACATGTTGGGCTATAGACCCACATTATCTTGATATTTTAGCCAAATTTTGAAGTCTAGGCCTCATAAATTAGATTTTCTACTTAGAGAAGTTTCGAGTGTACATTCGAAAAATACACACTCGAAAAGACTCGAACGCTATAATTTAGCTCAAGAGGTGTCTATTTTGTTTGAAAACATGCTATTTATCAGGACATGTTGGTCTATAGACCCACATGATCTTGTTATTTTAGCCAAATTTTGAAGTCTAGGCCTCATAAATAAGATTTTCTACTTATAGAAGTTTCGAGTGTACATTCGAAAAATACACACTCGAAAAGACTCGAACGCTATAATTTAGCTCAAGAGGTGTCTATTTTTATTGGAAAAATGCTAATATTCAGGACATGTTGGTCTATAGACCAACATAATCTTGATATTTTAGCCATGTTTTGAAGCTTAGGCCTCATGAACACGAATTTTCTACTTAGAGCAGTTTCGAGTGTACATTCGAATAATACAAACTCGAAAAGACTCGAACGCTATAATTTAGCTCAAGAGGTGTCTATTTTGATTGAAACCATGCTAATTATCAGGACATGTTGGTCTATAGACCCACATGATCTTGATATTTTAGCCAAGTTTTGAAGCCTAGGCCTCATAAAACGAATTTGCTACTTAGAGCATTTTCGAGTGTACATTCGAATAATACACACTCGAAAAGACTCGAACGCTATAATTTAGCTCAACAAGTGTCTAATTTTATTGGAAACATGCTAATGATCAGGACATGTTGGGCTATAGACCCACATGATCTTGATATTTTAGCCAAATTTTGAAGTCTAGGCCTCATAAATAAGATTTTCTACTTAGAGAAGTTTCGAGTGTACATTCGAAAAATACACACTCGAAAAGACTGGAACGCTATAATTTAGCTCAAGAGGTGTCTATTTTGATTGAAAACATGCTATTTATCAGGACATGTTGGTCTATAGACCCACATGATCTTGATATTTTAGCCAAGTTTTGAAGCCTAAGCCTCATAAACACGAATTTGCTACTTAGAGTAGTTTCGAGTGTACATTCGAATAATACACACTCGAAAAGACTCGAACGCTATAATTTAGCTCAACATGTGTCTATTTTTATTGGAAACATGCTAATGATCAGGACATGTTGGATTATAGACCCACATGATCTTGATATTTTAGCCAAATTTTGAAGTCTAGGCCTCATAAATAAGATTTTCTATTTAGAGAAGTTTCGAGTGTACATTCGAAAAATACAAACACGAAAAGACTCGAACGCTATAATTTAGCTCAAGAGGTGTCTATTTTTATTGGAAACATGCTAATGATCAGGACATGTTGGTCTCTAGACCAACATGATCTTGATATTTTGGACAAGTTTTGAAGCCTAGGCCTCATAAACACGAATTTTCTACTTAGAGCAGTTTCGAGTGTACATTCGAATAATACACACTCGAAAAGACTCGAACGCTATAATTCAGCTCAACACGTGTCTATTTTTATTGGGAAACATGCTAATGATCAGGACATGTTGGTCTATAGACCCACATGATCTTAATATTTTAGCCAAATTTTGAAGTCTAGGCCTCATAAACAAGATTTGTCTACTTAGAGCAGTTTCGAATGTACATTCGAAAAATACACACTCGAAAAGACTCGAACGCTATAATTTAGCTCAACAGGTGTCTATTTTTATTGGAAACATGCTAATGATCAGGACATGTTGGTCTATAGACCCACATGATCTTGATATTTTATCCAAATTTTGAAGTCTAGGCCTCATAAACAAGATTTTCTACTTAGAGCAGTTTTGAGTGTACATTCGAATAATACACACTCAAAAAGACTCGAACCCTATAATTTAGCTCAACAGGTGTCTATTTTTATTGGAAACATGCTAATGATCAGGACATGTTGGTCTATAGACCCACATGATCTTGATATTTTATCCAAATTTTGAAGTCTATGCCTCATAAACAAGATTTTCTACTTAGAGCAGTTTCGAGTGTACATTCGAATAATACACACTCGAAAAGACTCGAACGCTATAATTTAGCTCAACATGTGTCTATTTTTATTGGAAACATGCTAATGATCAGGACATGTTGGTCTATGGACCCACATGATCTTGATATTTTATCCAAATTTTGAAGTCTAGGCCTCATAAACAAGATTTTCTACTTAGAGCAGTTTCGAGTGTACATTCGAATAATACACACTCGAAAAGACTCGAACGCTATAATTTAGATCAACAGGTGTCTATTTTTATTGGAAAAATGCTAATGATCAGGACATGTTGGTCTATAGACCCATATGATCTTGATATTTTATCCAAATTTTGAAGTCTAGGCCTCATAAACAAGATTTTCTACTTAGAGCAGTTTCGAGTGTACATTCGAATAATACACACTCGAAAAGACTCGAACGCTATAATTTAGCTCAACAGGTGTCTATTTTTATTGGAAACATGCTAATGATCAGGACATGTTGGTCTATAGACCCACATGATCTTGTTATTTTAGCCAAATTTTGAAGTCTAGGCCTCATAAACAAAATTTTCTACTTAGAGAAGTTTCGAGTGTACATTCGAATAATACACACTCGAAAAGACTCGAACGCTATAATTTAGCTCAAGAGGTGTCTATTTTTATTGAAACCATGCTAATTATCAGGACATGTTGGTCTATAGACCCACATGATCTTGATATTTTAGCCAAGTTTTGAAGCCTAGGCCTCATAAAACGAATTTGCTACTTAGAGCAGTTTCGAGTGTACATTCGAATAATACACACTCGAAAAGACTCGAACGCTATAATTTAGCTCAACAGGTGTCTATTTTTATTGGAAACATGCTAATGAACAGGACATGTTGGATTATAGACCCACATGATCTTGATATTTTAGCCAAATTTTGAAGTCTAGGCCTCATAAATAAGATTTTCTACTTAGAGAAGTTTCGAGTGTACATTCGAAAAATACACACACGAAAAGACTCGAACGCTATAATTTAGCTCAAGAGGTGTCTATTTTTATTGGAAACATGCTAATGATCAGGACATGTTGGTCTCTAGACCAACATGATCTTGATATTTTGGACAAGTTTTGAAGCCTAGGCCTCATAAACACGAATTTTCTACTTAGAGCAGTTTCGAGTGTACATTCGAATAATACACACTCGAAAAGACTCGAACGCTATAATTCAGCTCAACATGTGTCTATTTTTATCGGAAACATGCTAATGATCAGGACATGTTGGTCTATAGACCCACATGATCTTAATATTTTAGCCAAATTTTGAAGTCTAGGCCTCATAAACAAGATTTGTCTACTTAGAGCAGTTTCGAATGTACATTCGAAAAATACACACTCGAAAAGACTCGAACGCTATAATTTAATTCAAGAGGTGTCTATTTTGATTGAAAACATGTTATTTATCAGGACATGTTGGTCTATAGACCCACATGATCTTGATATTTTAGCCAAGTTTTGAAGCCGAAGCCTCATAACCACGAATTTGCTACTTAGAGTAGTTTTGAGTGTACATTCGAATAATACACACTCGAAAAGACTCGAACGCTATAATTCAGCTCAACATGTGTCTATTTTTATCGGAAACATGCTAATGATCATGACATGTTGGTATATAGACCCACATGATCTTAATATTTTAGCCAAATTTTGAAGTCTAGGCCTCATATGCAAGATTTTTCTACTTAGAGAAGTTTCGAGTGTACATTCGAATAATACACACTCGAAAGGACTCGAACATTATAATTTAGCTCAACAGGTGTCTATTTTTATTGGAAACATGCTAATGATCAGGACATGTTGGTCTATAGATCCACATGATCTTGATATTTTATCCAAATTTTGAAGTCTATGCCTCATAAACAAGATTTTCTACTTAGAGCAGTTTCGAGTGTACATTCGAATAATACACACTCGAAAAGACTCGAACGCTATAATTTAGCTCAACATGTGTCTATTTTTATTGGAAACATGCTAATGATCAGGACATGTTGGTCTATAGACCCACATGATCTTGTTATTTTAGCCAAATTTTGAAGTCTAGGCCTCATAAATAAGATTTTCTACTTAGAGAAGTTTCGAGTGTACATTCGAAAAATACACACTCGAAAAGACTCGAACGCTATAATTTAGCTCAAGAGGTGTCTATTTTTATTGCAAAAAATGCTAATATTCAGGACATGTTAGTCTATAGACCAACATAATCTTGATATTTTAGCCAAGTTTTGAAGCTTAGGCCTCATGAACACGAATTTTCTACTTAGAGCAGTTTCGTGTGTACATTCGAATAATACACACTCGAAAAGACTCGAACGCTATAATTTAGCTCAAGAGGTGTCTATTTTGATTGAAACCATGCTAATTATCAGAACATGTTGGTCTATAGACCCACATGATCTTGATATTTTAGCCAAGTTTTGAAGCCTAGGCCTCACAAAACGAATTTGCTACTTAGAGCAGTTTCGAGTGTACATTCGAATAATACACACTTGAAAAGACTCGAACGCTATAATTTAGCTCAACAAGTGTCTATTTTTATTGGAAACATGCTAATGATCAGGACATGTTGGGCTATAGACCCACATTATCTTGATATTTTAACCAAATTTTGAAGTCTAGGCCTCATAAATAAGATTTTCTACTTAGAGAAGTTTCGAGTGTACATTCGAAAAATACACACACGAAAAGACTCGAACGCTATAATTTAGCTCAAGAGGTGTCTATTTTAATTGGAACCATGCTAATGATCAGGACATGTTGGTCTATAGACCCACATGATCTTGATATTTTAGCCAAGTTTTGAAGCCTAGGCCTCATAAAACGAATTTGCTACTTAGAGCAGTTTCGAGTGTACATTCGAATAATACACACTTGAAGAGACTCGAACGCTATAATTTAGCTCAACAAGTGTCTATTTTTATTGGAAACATGCTAATGATCAGGACATGTTGGGCTATAGACCCACATTATCTTGATATTTTAGCCAAATTTTGAAGTCTAGGCCTCATAAATTAGATTTTCTACTTAGAGAAGTTTCGAGTGTACATTCGAAAAATACACACTCGAAAAGACTCGAACGCTATAATTTAGCTCAAGAAGTGTCTATTTTGATTGAAAACATGCTATTTATCAGGACATGTTGGTCTATAGACCCACATGATCTTGATATTTTAGCCATGTTTTGAAACCTAAGCCTCATAAACACGAATTTGCTACTTAGAGTAGTTTCGAGTGTACATTCGAATAATACACACTCGAAAAGACTCGAACGCTATAATTTAGCTCAACATGTATCTATTTTTATTGGAAACATGCTAATGATCAGGACATGTTGGATTATAGACCCACATGATCTTGATATTTTAGCCAAATTTTTAAGTCTAGGCCTCATAAATAAGATTTTCTATTTAGAGAAGTTTCGAGTGTACATTCGAAAAATACACACATTAAAAAGACTCGAACGCTATAATTTAGCTCAAGAGGTGTCTTTTTTTATTGGAAACATGCTAATGATCAGGACATGTTGGATTATAGACCCACATGATCTTGATATTTTAGCCAAATTTTGAAGTCTAGGCCTCATAAATAAGATTTTCTACTTAGAGAAGTTTCGAGTGTACATTCGAAAAATACACACACGAAAAGACTCGAACGCTATAATTTAGCTCATGAGGTGTCTATTTTTATTGGAAACATGCTAATGATCAGGACATGTTGGTCTTTAGACCAACATGATCTTGAAATTTTAGACAAGTTTTGAAGCCTAGGCCTCATAAATACGAATTTTCTACTTAGACCAGTTTCGAGTGTACATTCGAATAATACACACTCGAAAAGACTCGAACGCTATAATTCAGCTCAACATGTGTCTATTTTTATCGGAAACATGCTAATCATCAGGACATGTTGGTCTATAGACCCACATGATCTTAATATTTTATCCAAATTTTGAAGTCTAGGCCTCATAAACAAGATTTGTCTACTTAGAGCAGTTTCGAATGTACATTCGAAAAATACACACTCGAAAAGACTCGAACGCTATAATTTAATTCAAGAGGTGTCTATTTTGATTGAAAACATGCTATTTATCAGGACATGTTGGTCTATAAACCCACATGATCTTGATATTTTAGCCAAGTTTTGAAGCCGAAGCCTCATAACCACGAATTTGCTACTTAGAGTAGTTTCGAGTGTACATTCGAATAATACACACTCGAAAAGACTCGAACGCTATAATTCAGCTCAACAGGTGTCTATTTTTATCGGAAACATGCTAATGATCAGGACATGTTGGTCTATAGACCCACATGATCTTAATATTTTAGTCAAATTTTGAAGTCTAGGCCTCATATGCAAGATTTTTCTACTTAGAGAAGTTTTGAGTGTCCATTCGAAAAATACACACTCGAAAAGACACGAACGCTATAATTTAGCTCAACAGGTGTCTATTTTTATTGGAAACATGCTAATATTCAGGACATGTTGGTCTATAGACCAACATAATCTTGATATTTTAGCCAAGTTTTGAAGCTTAGGCCTCGTGAACACGAATTTTCTACTTAGAGCAGTTTCGAGTGTACATTCGAATAATACACACTCGAAAAGACTCAAACGCTATAATTTAGCTCAAGAGGTGTCTATTTTGATTGAAACCATGCTAATTATCAGGACATGTGGGTCTATAGACCCACATGATCTTGATATTTTATCCAAATTTTGAAGTCTAGGCCTCATAAATAAGATTTTCTACTTAGTGAAGTTTCGAGTGTACATTTGAAAAATACACACTCGAAACGACTCGAACGCTATAATTTAGCTCAAGAGGTGTCTATTTTTATTGAAACCATGCTAATTATCAGGACATGTTGGTCTATAGACCCACATGATCTTGATATTTTAGCCAAGTTTTGAAGCCTGGCCTCATAAAACGAATTTGCTACTTAGAGCAGTTTCGAGTGTACATTCGAATAATACACACTCGAAAAGACTCGAACGCTATAATTTAGCTCAACAAGTGTCTATTTTCATTGGAAACATGCTAATGATCAGGACATGTTGGGCTATAGACCCACATGATCTTGATATTTTAGCCAAATTTTGAAGTCTGGGCCTCATAAATAAGATTTTCTACTTAGAGAAGTTTCGAGTGTACATTCGAAAAATACACACTCGAAAAGACTCGAACGCTATAATTTAGCTCAAGAGGTGTCTATTTTGATTGAAAACATGCTATTTATCAGGACATGTTGGTCTATAGACCCACATGATCTTGATATTTTAGCCAAGTTTTGAAGCCTAAGCCTCATAAACACGAATTTGCTACTTAGAGTAATTTCGAGTGTACATTCGAATAATACACACTCGAAAAGACTCGAACGCTATAATTTAGCTCAACATGTGTCTATTTTTATTGGAAACATGCTAATGAACAGGACATGTTGGATTATAGACCCACATGATCTTGATATTTTAGCCAAATTTTGAAGTCTAGGCCTCATAAATAAGATTTTCTACTTAGAGAAGTTTCGAGTGTACATTCGAAAAATACACACACGAAAAGACTCGAACGCTATAATTTAGCTCAAGAGGTGTCTATTTTTATTGGAAACATGCTAATGATCAGGACATGTTGGTCTCTAGACCAACATGATCTTGATATTTTGGACAAGTTTTGAAGCCTAGGCCTCATAAACACGAATTTTCTACTTAGAGCAGTTTCGAGTGTACATTCGAATAATACACACTCGAAAAGACTCGAACGCTATAATTCAGCTCAACATGTGTCTATTTTTATCGGAAACATGCTAATGATCAGGACATGTTGGTCTATAGACCCACATGATCTTAATATTTTATCCAAATTTTGAAGTCTAGGCCTCATAAACAAGATTTGTCTACTTAGAGCAGTTTCGAATGTACATTCGAAAAATACACACTCGAAAAGACTCGAACGCTATAATTTAATTCAAGAGGTGTCTATTTTGATTGAAAACATGCTATTTATCAGGACATGTTGGTCTATAAACCCACATGATCTTGATATTTTAGCCAAGTTTTGAAGCCGAAGCCTCATAACCACGAATTTGCTACTTAGAGTAGTTTCGAGTGTACATTCGAATAATACACACTCGAAAAGACTCGAACGCTATAATTCAGCTCAACATGTGTCTATTTTTATCGGAAACATGCTAATCATCAGGACATGTTGGTCTATAGACCCACATGATCTTAATATTTTATCCAAATTTTGAAGTCTAGGCCTCATAAACAAGATTTGTCTACTTAGAGCAGTTTCGAATGTACATTCGAAAAATACACACTCGAAAAGACTCGAACGCTATAATTTAATTCAAGAGGTGTCTATTTTGATTGAAAACATGCTATTTATCAGGACATGTTGGTCTATAAACCCACATGATCTTGATATTTTAGCCAAGTTTTGAAGCCGAAGCCTCATAACCACGAATTTGCTACTTAGAGTAGTTTCGAGTGTACATTCGAATAATACACACTCGAAAAGACTCGAACGCTATAATTCAGCTCAACAGGTGTCTATTTTTATCGGAAACATGCTAATGATCAGGACATGTTGGTCTATAGACCCACATGATCTTGTTATTTTAGCCAAATTTTGAAGTCTAGGCCTCATAAATAAGATTTTCTACTTAGAGAAGTTTCGAGTGTACATTCGAAAAATACACACTCGAAAAGACTCGAACGCTATAATTTAGCTCAAGAGGTGTCTATTTTGATTGAAAACATGCTATTTATCAGGACATGTTGGTCTATAGACCCACATGATCTTGATATTTTAGCAAAATTTTGAAGTCTAGGCCACATAAACAAGATTTTTCTACTTAGAGCAGTTTCAAGTGTACATTCAAAAAATACACACTCGAAAAGATTCGAACGCTATAATTTAGCTCCAGAGATGTCTATTTTGATTGAAAACATGCTAATTATCAGGACATGTTGGTCTATAGACCCACATGACTTGATATTTTAGCCAAATTTTGAAGTCTAGGCCACATAAACAAGATTTTTCTACTTAGAGCAGTTTCGAGTGTACATTCGAAAAATACACACTCGAAAAGACTCGAACGCTATAATTTAGCTCAAGAAGTGTCTATTTTGATTGAAAACATGCTATTTATCAGGACATGTTGGTCTATAGACCCACATGATCTTGATATTTTAGCCATGTTTTGAAACCTAAGCCTCATAAACACGAATTTGCTACTTAGAGTAGTTTCGAGTGTACATTCGAATAATACACACTCGAAAAGACTCGAACGCTATAATTTAGCTCAACAGGTGTCTATTTTTATTGGAAACATGCTAATGATCAGGACATGTTGGATTATAGACCCACATGATCTTGATATTTTAGCCAAATTTTTAAGTCTAGGCCTCATAAATAAGATTTTCTATTTAGAGAAGTTTCGAGTGTACATTCGAAAAATACACACATTAAAAAGACTCGAACGCTATAATTTAGCTCAAGAGGTGTCTATTTTTATTGGAAACATGCTAATGATCAGGACATGTTGGATTATAGACCCACATGATCTTGATATTTTAGCCAAATTTTGAAGTCTAGGCCTCATAAATAAGATTTTCTACTTAGAGAAGTTTCGAGTGTACATTCGAAAAATACACACACGAAAAGACTCGAACGCTATAATTTAGCTCATGAGGTGTCTATTTTTATTGGAAACATGCTAATGATCAGGACATGTTGGTCTTTAGACCAACATGATCTTGAAATTTTAGACAAGTTTTGAAGCCTAGGCCTCATAAATACGAATTTTCTACTTAGACCAGTTTCGAGTGTACATTCGAATAATACACACTCGAAAAGACTCGAACGCTATAATTCAGCTCAACATGTGTCTATTTTTATCGGAAACATGCTAATTATCAGGACATGTTGGTCTATAGACCCACATGATCTTAATATTTTATCCAAATTTTGAAGTCTAGGCCTCATAAACAAGATTTGTCTACTTAGAGCAGTTTCGAATGTACATTCGAAAAATACACACTCGAAAAGACTCGAACGCTATAATTTAATTCAAGAGGTGTCTATTTTGATTGAAAACATGCTATTTATCAGGACATGTTGGTCTATAAACCCACATGATCTTGATATTTTAGCCAAGTTTTGAAGCCGAAGCCTCATAACCACGAATTTGCTACTTAGAGTAGTTTCGAGTGTACATTCGAATAATACACACTCGAAAAGACTCGAACGCTATAATTCAGCTCAACAGGTGTCTATTTTTATCGGAAACATGCTAATGATCAGGACATGTTGGTCTATAGACCCACATGATCTTAATATTTTAGTCAAATTTTGAAGTCTAGGCCTCATATGCAAGATTTTTCTACTTAGAGAAGTTTTGAGTGTACATTCGAAAAATACACACTCGAAAAGACACGAACGCTATAATTTAGCTCAACAGGTGTCTATTTTTATTGGAAACATGCTAATATTCAGGACATGTTGGTCTATAGACCAACATAATCTTGATATTTTAGCCAAGTTTTGAAGCTTAGGCCTCGTGAACACGAATTTTCTACTTAAAGCAGTTTCGAGTGTACATTCGAATAATACACACTCGAAAAGACTCAAACGCTATAATTTAGCTCAAGAGGTGTCTATTTTGATTGAAACCATGCTAATTATCAGGACATGTGGGTCTATAGACCCACATGATCTTGATATTTTATCCAAATTTTGAAGTCTAGGCCTCATAAATAAGATTTTCTACTTAGTGAAGTTTCGAGTGTACATTTGAAAAATACACACTCGAAACGACTCGAACGCTATAATTTAGCTCAAGAGGTGTCTATTTTTATTGAAACCATGCTAATTATCAGGACATGTTGGTCTATAGACCCACATGATCTTGATATTTTAGCCAAGTTTTGAAGCCTGGCCTCATAAAACGAATTTGCTACTTAGAGCAGTTTCGAGTGTACATTCGAATAATACACACTCGAAAAGACTCGAACGCTATAATTTAGCTCAACAAGTGTCTATTTT
>NW_020622603.1:0-500 GCF_003573695.1 Papaver somniferum
AAAACTAGTTTCATATTCAAGACTCGTCACTTCAGTCGAAAATTTGACCGAGTTGGAACGAGTACGAGGAAAATTGAAGAAACCGGAACTCCATCCTTTCGAATTTAGACGTTTATGTAAAAATTGAGTTACATAATCAAGACTCGACACTTCACTCGAAAATTTGACCGAGTTGGAACGATTTCGAGCAAAACTGGAGAAATCGAAACTCCATCGTTTCGAATTTAGACGATTTACGTCAAAATTAGTTACATATTCAAGACTCGACACTTCAGTAGAAAATTTTACCGAGTTGGAACGATTTCGAGCAAAACTGGAGAAACCAGAACTCCATCGTTTCGAATTTAGACGATTTACGTCAAAATTAGTTACATAATCAAGACTCGACACTTCACTTGAAAATTTGACCGAGTTGGAACGGTTTCGAGCAAAACTGGAGAAACCGGAACTTCATTGTTTCGAATTTAGACGATTTACGTCAAAAATTAGTTACATATTCA
>NW_020622604.1:0-2519 GCF_003573695.1 Papaver somniferum
GCTGAAAAAACTCAACAATGGGAGTCCATTCGTGAACCTAGAAAGACTACACCTGTAGATAAGGTCCATAGAATTGAGTCTAATTTTGAGGAAAATGCAAAAATGGCAGCACTAGCAAGAAGAATAGAAGCATTAGAACTTCAGAAAAACGTAAAACCTTCTACCACTGCTTTCTGTGAACATATCGAAATGGCTATCTGTGATATATGTAACGGTTCTGACCATCAGGTCAGTGATTGTCCGGAAATGCATGCATTCCAAGAATCTAGGCTAGAACAGGCACATGCTATGTTTCAAAAACAAGAGCATAACCCTTATTCTCAGACCTACAACCCGGGATGGAGGAACCACCCCAATTTTTCATGGTCTAAAGGACCCATCCAAGGAGGACCATCTCAACCCACTCAAAGCTATCAAAACAATCAAGGCTATCAATACCCTAAAAATCCTCAACAGCAGTCGTACCCTCAATACACTGCTGACAAGAAATTGTCTAGCATTGAAGAAAGTATCAATCAATTGACCCAACATCTGATGAAGAATGAGAAAGCTACTGATCAACGAGTCTCCGCTCTAGAACTACAGATGGGTCAAATTTGCGATGCACTGAATACAAGAGAAAAGGGTAAACTTCCTAGCCATCCCCAACAAAATCCAAAGAGGATATTTCAAGCAGGAACATCATCTTGCAATGAAACCTCACCCGATCAAGCCCATTCCATCACCACTCTCCGAAGTGGTAAGATTGTTGAGAACAATGTAGGCATACCACGATCAAATGAGTCTGAGCCAAGCATATCATTGCCTACACCACCAAAGAACACCTCCAACTTAGAAAAGGAACCTGAGTACATTAGCAAAGCCGACAATCCCACTGTTGTGAATACCCCTCTAACTCCTAATGTTGATGTTGCTCCATATCCTCAGAGGTTAGTTCGCCAACAGATAAGCACCCACTACAATGAGATGTTAGAACTGTTCAAAAGAGTCAACATCAACATTCCTTTTCTTGAGGCAATTAAGCAAATCCCTGCATATGCCAAATTCCTCAAAGACTTTTGCACTCAAAAGCGCAAGATTAATGTGCACAAACGTGCTTTCTTAGCTGAACAGGTGAGTTCCATCATTCTGAACAAAACTCCACCTAAGTTTAGGGATCCAGGTTGTCCAACAATTTCTTGCACTATAGGAAACCACATGGTCAGTAAAGCTTTATTAGATCTAGGTGCAAGTGTGAACCTCCTTCCATATTCTGTTTATGCGCAGTTAGGTCTTGGAGAATTGAAGCCAACACCCATAACTCTCCAATTGGCGGACCGATCCGTCAAAGTCCCTCGAGGTGTAGTTGAGGATGTCTTAATTAAGGTTGATAAGTTCTACTTTCCTGTAGACTTTATTGTCTTAGACACTCAACCTGTACAAAACCCGGATAGTCACATTCCTGTCATTTTAGGACGTCCTTTCTTGGCGACATCTAATGCGATCATCAATTGTCGTAATGGAGTGTTGAAGCTGTCTTTTGGGAACATGACTGTCGAGCTGAATGTGTTTAATGTTAGTCAACAGCATGTGAATCTTGATGATGAGGATGTACATGAGGTCAATATGATTGAGAGTTTGATACAAGATTCATTGACTGGCATTATGTCAAAAGATCCCTGGAAAGCATGTTTGGAAGATGTTAACTTGGAGTTGTATGATGATGAATACATTGGTGAAGTCCAATCTTTGCTCGAATCTGTACCTCAAATGGACATCACTAAATGGCAGACTACAGTGGAACAACTCCCACTTTCTGAGAAGTCTGTTATATCTTCGGATGAGTCTCCTAAGGCCAAACAGGAATTGAAACCATTACCTGATACTTTGAAGTATGCATTTCTAGGTCCTTCTGATACTTTACCTGTTATCATTTCTTCACGATTAAACATAGAACAGGAAAACAAGCTTTTAGGAGTACTTGAGGAGCAGAAAGAAGCCTTAGGATGGACCATCTCAGATCTCAAGGGGATAAGCCCCACCATTTGCATGCATCACATTAATCTTGAAGAGAATGCCAAACCATCTAGGGAAATGCAAAGGAGACTTAATCCTAACATGAGAGACGTTGTTAAGAGTGAGATCTTGAAGCTACTTGATGCGGGTATCATATATCCGATTTCAGATAGTAAATGGGTTAGTCCCATTCAAGTTGTGCCTAAGAAGTCAGGCATTACTGTAGTTCGGAACGAAAAGAACGAGTTAGTCCCTTCACGTACAACCACAGGATGGCGAGTATGTATCGACTACAGGAAGTTGAACACAGTAACAAGAAAAGATCACTTCCCCCTTCCCTTCATAGACCAAATGCTAGAACGTGTGTCTGGACACAGTCACTACTGTTTTCTAGATGGCTTTTCCGGTTATAACCAAATTCACATTGCACCGGAAGATCAGGAAAAAACTACATTCACGTGTCCATTTGGGACATTTGCTTTTAGACGTATGCCCTTCGGGCTGTGTAATGCACCTGCTACTTT
>NW_020622605.1:0-1104 GCF_003573695.1 Papaver somniferum
AAAACACCTATTAAGCCATGATTCAATCTTTTGAATATGTTTTTGATATGAGGAGATAAACCCCAACACTGGGACGACGGAGGAAGCCTTTTTTCATCATTGTGGTAATTCTATTAATTCTTTATATGACTTTTTGCACTAAAATTGAATTGATTTATCATTTATCTTGATTGGTTGTGATTTCAATTGATGGGTCATGCTTAGCTTAAGTGTTTTGATGTCCCATGCTTTAGATTTACAGCCATTACTTTCGGAATCTATTTTTGGCAAAGAATAAGAGTCCATATTTTTAATATTTGAGCTATAATTGATTGGAATTATTATTTTAGTCACATGAATGGAATTTGGTGGAATCCTGAGTCTCAGTACCTCTCGATACTATGACAACCTTTTGTATATATATTTTCTATTTTTATTATAAGTCTACAAATTATTCTTTACAAGTCCGAGTTGAACGAACTTTACTTACCAGTTCTACAACCACATCAATTTTTGGCGCCGCCGACGCGGATTTTTATTAGGTTTTAGGTTTTAGATTTTTTTTTATTTTTTTATTTTTTATTCTCTTTTACGCCTTTGGTATTTTTTTGATTCTTTTCAGATTTGGAGCGAAGCTACAAGGAAATAAAAAGTGCTATAAAAGGAAAGTACCGCCAAAAAAAGAAAGAAAAGAGGAATCCAAAAGGAGTGAAGAAGAAGATTTTGTATATAGTTATTTTGTTTTATTTTTAGAAACTGTAAATAGGATTTTATTTTTTGTAATTTTTTTTTATTTTTGGACATTTTTTTGGACTTTATCTTTGGACTTTATTATTTTTAAAACCCTAAGGAAGGGTTAAAATTAAATAAAAAAACTGCTGCAGGGAAGGACGACAGTTACGATACTGTCTCGGCCCCTCAGGTTCGTACACTGACGTAGGAGTCGGTGGCCTGAGTCGACTACAACTGATTCGTCGCCCGTCTGGTACGGGAGGTAAAATTATTTCCACTCACGAATTCCATGTCAGTGGGTTTTATTTTGTATTGAATCTCTGAAAGCACGAACACAAACACACACGTGCACAACATTATTGCATCGCCTGGCACCGATTATTAGGAAAACAC
>NW_020622606.1:0-540 GCF_003573695.1 Papaver somniferum
TTTTGACTTTCGTCAAGAATATAAGATGAACTTGGTTGAAGCGAAAGTTTACCAACACATATTTCGAGAAATATGTAAGCGAGTTAATCTCAGCTCGAAATCTCAAATGTGTATAATCAACAACTATATAGTAATATGACTTTTGTCTAAATATAGGAGATAGAGTAGAAATAGACTTTCCAAGTGATAGATGAGTTTTAGTCTCCACATACCTTTTGTTGATGAAGTTCCACAAGCTCTCATTAGTAGTTCTTCATCTTCAATTGATGAACGCCCTAAAGTTTAATACTCAACTACACAATATATCCTAGTCCGAGACATCACTATAAGTAGACTAGAAATCTAGACTTATAGTTTTGATCACTAACATTGACAAACAAGCTTGAGATAGCAACGTTTGCGAGTTCGCCTGAGCAGTGGTTTAACACAACATACAAGATGGAGTTTAGGATTACTATTCAGAATCATCAGCCAGTCATAAATCATCATCATCGGGTTGAAGTTCTGGTACAAGATCTGATTCCCAGGATTAAAAAAAAA
>NW_020622607.1:0-1353 GCF_003573695.1 Papaver somniferum
TATCTTTCTTGTTTAATACAAGATAACTTCCTTTTTCTTCAAAACTTCATGTTTGTAAGGCAAGAAGATATTCTTATCTTAAAGATAATAAATCCTTTACCGTTGAAACCAAATTTCCCGCCAATTTTTTCTTTTCAAATCAAGGAATAAGATGGACCCCCTTTAACCAGTAATGGGGTGCGATTAGCAGTTGGCTCCTTGGGGTGCCCCTTATCAGTTAGGTGAGAGTCCGAATAACATGTTTCCTCCGGGTGCCTATACCAACTTTTCGAGCCGAATTTTCCAAAAATACCTACAAACACATAAAACACCATAATAAGTAGAAAATCGAGTACCAAAAATACTGAAAATTGAGGACAATTCGGTCACAAAAATGTGTCTATCAAATACCCCAAACTTATTATTTGCTAGTCCTCGAGCAAATCTCATCTAGAAAAATAAAAATGACTACACTTAGCACGTGCAACAAGCCGTTAATCGGCTAGGTGGCCCTACCGGCGGAGTGTTGTCTCCGGAGGGTTTACCAGAGGTGTACCCACAAAACCTTTACTCCGGACCCTAGCTATCTACGCAAAACCTTGGAAGGCACTAAATAATCTCCTTGGTTGACATACTCTCATTGACTACAGGAGGAAGTACCCTGATGCGAAATTCCAATTGTTGTACATGAGTTTGCACTCAAGTATACTAAAATTCATATAAGTGACAGAGCTCTACTCAGATAGTTTCTGTACATCATAACCGGAGTCAACCAACCACATGGAAAGATTAAGAAGATGGATGTACTGAAAAACATAGATGGTTTTGATGTTGACTAAGGTGAACCTATCCTAATGGACTGAGATATCGGTCTGACTAATATCAGCACAGCGGCATATACAAGGGAACCAGCGGGTGATAATCCTAACTCTAGGTCAACACAACTGGCATATACAAGGGCTCCAGTGGTCGACTTTATTGAATTTATTCCGGTTGGTCTGATGGTCTGGTCTCAAATTTATTTTTTTTTTGTATCTCAATCACTCTATTTCACCCAATCACTTATAAGAAAATAAAAACAGAAGGTGAAAAGGATTCAACGAGATATGGTGAAACTACCATGTTTTTTTTTTAAATTCTAACACATGAGCTCCGTGCTTTATGAATAGACTCTTTAGATATTTCCATCTAATCAGATTGGTTCCTCAACTCCTATAACCAAGATGCTTCCATCCACTTAGATTGGTTAGTGCCATCCTTAATAAACATAAATTTCTAGGCTCTGGAGTTTATTTATTGCAACTAAAAAGTTTCTCCCATACCCTCAAACTTAAATCTAACATTGTCCTCAATGTTCTAAAGATAAAATTAAAA
>NW_020622608.1:0-404 GCF_003573695.1 Papaver somniferum
AAAAAAATTAAAAATTAAAAATTAAAAACTAAATCCTAAAATTGTCCTTTTTTCTTCTCTTTTCGCTTTTCGCTTTAAGTTTTTTCCTCTCCAAGTCCTTAGTGCTCCACTTCGAACCTGTAAATCAAAGACAAAAAGACAAAGTAAAAAGGAACAAATACAATAAAAAAAAATAATAAATAATAAACCTAAAAATTCTACCTAAGCACAAATCCGCGTCGGCGGCGCCATTTTGATTAAAGATTTTTTTGTGGTTGTAGTAATGATGATAAGGGGTATCGTTCAAACTCGAACTTGTGAAGGTAATGGATTTTTAGATTTAAAAATATATATACAAATATTGACAAATTGGTAGAGAGGTACTGGGACTAATGATTCGGCCAATCTTCATAACATAAGGCTTA
>NW_020622609.1:0-2090 GCF_003573695.1 Papaver somniferum
ATTTTGCAACGCCTTTATACCATTGCAAATCTCTGTTTTCTACTATTTTTCCAATAAAAACACCATTTGAGCTATGGGTTATCTTTTTGAGTGTGTTTTCACCATGTGGAGCTAGAACCCATCACTGGGACGACGGAGGAAGCTGTATTTCATCCTTGGGGTAATTTAATAAATTCCTTATTTACTTTTTGCACAAATTTTAAATGATTTATGATTTCTATTAATCAATTGTTATCTTGTTAGATAGTGTATGCTTAGTCTTAGATGCTTTAGATACACTATGCTTGTAATTTACAATTGATGTTTTACGAAATCTACTTTGGCAAAGAATAGAGTTATTGTTTCTTTTATTTTGAGCTATAAATGTCTAGGATTAATTTATGAACCCCATGAACATGAAAACCAGTGGAATCCCGAGTCCCGGTCTCTCTTCATCCTGTGACAAAATTTGTATATATATTTTTTTATTTGTAGTATTTTTATTTTATTAAAACTTAAAATCAATCCAACAAAGTCCGAGTGAACGACAACCTTATTTACCACTATCAAAATTCCATCAATTTTTGGCACCGCCGACGCGGATTTGTTTATAGATTTTTTTTTTGGTTTTATTTGTTCTTTTTTATGCGTTTTGGTATTTTTGTTTGCTTTCAGATTTGGAGCTAAGCTAAAGAAAAAAAAGTGCTGAAAAGAAAATCCCAAAAAGGAAAGAAAAGAGAAATCCAAAAGGAGTGAAGAAGAAGAAGATTTTGTATATTATTTTTTTTTAGAAATTGTAATTAGGGTTATATTTTTGTAATATTTTTATATTTGGACCTTTTTTCTTTTTGGACTTTATTTTTGGACATTAGACATTAATTTTTTTTAAACCCTACGGAAGGGTAGTTTCAAATATAAACTGCACAGGGAAGGACGGCGATTACGATGTCGCCTCGGCCCCTCAGGTTCGTACATGACATAGGAGTCGTGGCCTGAGTCGACTTCAACGGTTCATCCCCCGTATGGAACTGAAGGTAAGAATTCTAAACACCCGCGAATCCCCTGTCAGCGGGTTTACTGGATGATTTTGTATGCATATATGTTGAGGACCTGAAATCGGATTTAATTTTCTTGTAAAGGGCAAGGTATGGCCAAATCAAGATAAGGACTCGGATTTCATCACCGTTTCCTTCTTGCCCGCCTTAGGAACACGTAACCTACGCGAACCTAAGCCTTAAAATTTGGACTAGAACGAGATCGATAGGTAACGATCTTAATAGGAAAGTCGTTCGAAAAATATTGGTTGCTCTATTGAGCATACTTCGAAGTTCATGATGGTTTCTGTGAGTTGAATGTGTGACTACGCCGCCTTGTAATACCGGTGTGGCCTTGGGTATCAAAGCTCCACCGAGCTTCCCTCGCCTCTATTCAACTTACTTTGACTCGGATTGATTCCAGAGGGGTTTGCTTAAATTGTAACGAATTCCCTTTCGAAGGATTAGAAGCTGGTCTAGAAACAATCTAAGTGGAGCCATCATGATTTTTGTTTTCTAGATAAAATAGGCTTGTTTTGGTCGACTCAGCCTTCTTTGTGTTTGTTTAGAATTGCCTTGCAGTTAGGATGTCGAACTGGTATAATAGCCAATACAATGAGTATCCGACTGAGCAGCTTGGACATTATACTTTTTATGACCATGGTGTGAATACTGATTGGGAACGCGAAACTTTTGAAGGTTATGGTCCATATAATTGTGAGCCCAATTACCATGCACATACCCACAGGTCATACGAGCAAAACAATCCTTCTATTTCTCTGGAAGAGTCTCTCAAGAGTTTCAATGAGTCAACACGAAATTTATTTATGAAAGAGACTTATAATATTCTTCTCCCAGAAGAGTCCGTAGAGCATTCAACTAAGATTTCTCTAGAAGAGTCCCTCAAGCAATTTACTGAGAGTACAAATAGGATTGTGGAAAAACTTGCTCAGGATAGTCTTAATTTCCAGTATAGTGTTCCCAATACCACCCTTGAAAATAAGGATAGTTTTTATTCACATAATCAAGATGACGAGGTTAGAATTGGTAACACTACTTGTTTAGACGAGGTTCGAT
>NW_020622610.1:0-389 GCF_003573695.1 Papaver somniferum
CGAAAAACTAAACAAACCTACCGCTTTCACTCATCGTCCATCTCGTCTCCTTGTATGAGAAATTGCGGCGGGTACCAGTCGGAAGAGGTTTTTTGAACATTTCTCCTAAACGGTACGTCGGAGAAAAACGGGCGAGGGTGGCTTTTGTTCTCCTCGAGATTGCGCGCAATTCTTCTTAGATCGTTTTTCACTCCGGGTACCCGTTCGTAAAAAGAACCCGTTTTAACGCATTTTGAACGGGTATTTTTCACATTTCGTCACTTTTGACACATTTTCGGTCCCCAATTGTCGACGAGGAGAATCGAATGCACTTTGAATGATGCAAATCGGCCGAGCCGTTTTCGAGAAACATTTGTATCGTTAATGAGTCACGCGTGGAGGTTTATATT
>NW_020622611.1:0-414 GCF_003573695.1 Papaver somniferum
CGAAAAATCATTCTTGATGTTCGAATTAGGAGTATGAATGGAATGGCTGAAATAAATGATTTTTGAGTTATCTGTTAGGATCTTCACGGACCGCCGGACCCTACTTCTGAGCCCGACCACATAGCACTGATACTGTCCCCACTTGACCACCTGTTGCAGCATGTGTGGGGTATTAATCTAAAAGGCCTCGGTGTTATGTAAGGAGATGCCCAAGCTTATTAGGAACCACATGTACTTCCTCTTATTCCATGTGGGACTATCCTAACTATATATATGTGGTTTTTATCGAGCCGCATACTCCAACAATCTCCACCTTGGCGAGATTAAACCACCTCACCAATCCAATCATACTCCACCATGTGATCACCATCCGTATATGCTACCCATCGAACATGATTATTGTCACTACGCGCC
>NW_020622612.1:0-606 GCF_003573695.1 Papaver somniferum
TGTAACCGTTGAGTAACTGTCAGATGCTGGCATTTATCTCGTTTTTCTATAAACGAAAAATGTATGTTAAGCTTGCAGAGATATAAACAAACAATACCAATTTTTATAAAGGGCAAATTGGAAAAATGTTTTTAAAATCAGGAGTCATCTTAGGGTCGTGACCCTAGTTTCCAGGTTTTAAGAAAGTACCGCATTCAGTTAAATTTTCTATCCGAACTAGTTAACCAGTCAGCTTGGGATATTTTGACCAATCAAAGGGGTTTGAAATGCCCATTTAACATTATTTCTTTTTAAATAGTAACAAAGGGACCATATTCTTGGGATAAATATACCTATTGATTTGGATAAAGTCATTCTCAATGCTAGACGAATAATAAATACCTATATAGTCTATCCCTCTGCGCCTCTTATTCGTCAGACTGTGAAAACTCCCCTTCGGGATGTCAGCCATATTCTTTTCTTAGATGATTCTTTTAAAAAATTTAACATGGGTGTTGGCTTGATCTTATACGATTCTGCAGGAAGATTGAAGTTTTCCCGTGCTGATTTTGGATTAGTTCCAGATGCAGTGTCAGCTGAAGCTACTGCTCTGATTTTGGCTATCTC
>NW_020622613.1:0-1092 GCF_003573695.1 Papaver somniferum
ATAATGATCCGAAAACCATATGTATTTGTAGTGTGAACTACACATTAATTCTCCCCCTTTTTGTCAATAAAATTGGCAAAGGTACGAAAACTAGTGGGATCCTAATGAAATTTCCATATAGACATTTCATGACCAAGAAAAAACACATATCAACTTTTTAGATGCAATCATATAACCGAAACTAAATGCATTCATCAAGGAGTTTATAAAGATACAAGATAACCCCTACAATATTCCACAACCACACTCCCCACAAATACTTGGACATTAAGCACAAGTTCAATTAAGAACTCTCGCCCATAAAATGTCATTCCCGAAAGAACAACAAGAGCGACCTTACTTTCACAAAAAAAGAAGGATTTCTTTGGACAACAACAAATCACATAAGAATATGAATTTGTATCCAAAATACTAAATTAAGTTAACCACAAGAGAACCCGTGATTAATTCAATCGGAAATGCTCAACATAAGAGAACTTACGGAGCCACACAGTATATACATACAAATATGGATTAGAGAAGATCAATATTGCGGAATAAACAAAGATTAATTATATATTTCATCACTATTTTCATAATGACATACATAGACTTAATCTTTGTAAACAAAAGTTCATCCTTTCTTCCATCAATATTTTCATAATGACATAAAAGGCTTAACTTTTATTCACGTATGGGACAATCACGGTTCACGGACGCAAACACACATATCCCATAACAAGTTGCAATATATAAAACCATAAAGATTAATACTGCAAAATTATCTTCCAAACCAACTTTAGAATCTAAGCAAATAAATCTAAAAATATTGAAGATGAAAACATTGGAAATAGCTATGTGTAATCACAATAATGGCTATTCCAAACTCTAGTTATTCTTTTTAAAACACAAGAATAAAATTCTCATAAGAAGTTTCCTAGACATTAAGACCTCTGAAAAATTCTTTATCGTCCCCGAACTCCTTGTAGTCAACAGCCATGGGAACATATGGTTTGTGAAGAAAGGAGTCAATTCCAACAAACATTCTAGGTTGAAGATGTCGAATCAGGGCCTTTTGAATTTCGAGAGTTCTCATAACACAAGCCTTTATTT
>NW_020622614.1:0-690 GCF_003573695.1 Papaver somniferum
ATTCTGGTTCAAATTTCTCGAACCATAAAACATATCAAGGACAATCGGTCATTGTGGGCATGAACATAAAGCGTTTCTATTTGCAATCGGATCACATATACATTAACGTTAACCGATTCTGATAAATCGGGAAAAATTTGATTTCAAAATTTTCAATTTTTGAGCAATTTTATGTTACTAAAACCTAGTTGATTGGGTTGAGAAGAAAAGAAGAAGAATCAGTTGAAGTGGAGATGGAAATGAATTTGATTTTGATTTTGGTTTTTAATTTTATGATTTTAGTTTTATGATTTTGATTTTGATTTTGATTTTGATTTTATTTTTTAAATTTTATGATTTTAGTTTTATGATTTTGATTTTAGTTTTTAATTTTATGATTAGGATTTGATGGGGATAAATTAGTAGTATTAATATTTGATAAAGGGTAAAATGGTAGTTTCATCAAACTTGGACACCCCTTAACATTCTTTATGGGGTGGATGAAAAAATCCATAGGCCCCAATTTAGCCAGGCTATTCTGGGACCTATTCCATTTATTTGGAGTCTATCCGTGTATGTTAATGCATAAATAAACTGATTCTGGTTGATTTTCAGAAAAAACTGATGAGGAAATTTCAGAGATTCATAGTTAAATTATCGATGAATTCTTTTAAAAGGAAGGGTCCAACGGGTTTGATTCAATAAATCGAA
>NW_020622615.1:0-296 GCF_003573695.1 Papaver somniferum
CGAAAAGACTCGAACGCTATAATTTAGCTCAACAGGTGTCTATTTTTATTGGAAACATGCTAATGATCAGGACATGTTGGTTTATAGAACCACATGATCTTGATATTTTATCCAAATTTTGAAGTCTAGGCCTCAGAAAAAAAAATTTCTACTTAGAGCAGTTTCGAGTGTGAATTCGAATAATACACACTCGAAAAGACTCGAACGCTATAATTTAGCTCAACAGGTGTCTATTTTTATTGGGAACATGCTAATGATCAGGACATGTTGGTCTATAGACCCACATGATCTTGATA
>NW_020622616.1:0-283 GCF_003573695.1 Papaver somniferum
CGAAAAGACTCGAACGCTATAATTTAGCTCAAGAGGTGTCTATTTTTATTGGAAACATGCTAATGATCAGGACATGTCGGTCTATAGACCGACATGATCTTGATATTTTATCCAAATTTTGAATTCTAGGCCTCATAAACAAGATTTTATACTTAGAGCAATTTCGAGTGTACATTCGAATAATACACACTCGAAAAGACTCGAATGCTATAATTTAGCTCAACAGGTGTCTATTTTTATTGGAAACATGCTAATGATCAGGACATGTTGGTCTATAGACCCA
>NW_020622617.1:0-363 GCF_003573695.1 Papaver somniferum
AGCAAACCAAAAACGAAAATCATTTAATTTTGAATGATATTGAAAATATCCAATAGAAATCTTGTCAGAATGACTTATATAGAAGAAAGAAAACTATTTTTTATGAAAGGTATTTTGTTTTTCTTTCAATAGGCACCTCAGCACAGCATAACATCCGAGATAGATAAACACGCAAGATAACAAAGCACGACATGCTAAAAAAACACGTCATAACATGCATAAAGAGATAAGCAACATGATACAATAGATTACATTTCATGTATATTTCACAAAATAGCTTCATTCTAGCCCATTTTTGATAGTTTTTTCCGGTTTTGTTAAATAATTTCCAAAATAATAGAGATAACATCTAAAATATCGGAA
>NW_020622618.1:0-326 GCF_003573695.1 Papaver somniferum
GAAGGCTGCGGCCTACGAAAATCCAAGTTTTAATTTTGAAAGTTTAATTTGGCCCAGTTGGTTAAGGCCCGACGTTTGTTTTAAAACTTTTGGTTTCGAGGTCCACTCTCGAGTGGAAGCAAGTCCACAATCAGTTATAAGCGCAGCTGGGTTTAAACCCAGAGTCCAACATACAAGTCCAATGAAAGAATTTAAACAAGCCCACACAAAATAAATACAAGCCCACAAATTAAACAAACAAGCCCAAAAATAAATTATTACAAACCCAAAATAGGAAAATAAAAAGCCCAAAAAATTGGGTTAATTATTACAAGCCCACAATTAAA
>NW_020622619.1:0-1029 GCF_003573695.1 Papaver somniferum
CATATATTCGCGATCGAAAATTCTAATTTTTCCGATCAGTGTGTTTCGTGAAAGAGTATTAAGGTTATTTCCTTCAACGATGGCATGTCTTTTAGATTCGTATCTGGATGGCAGCGATCGAAGGATTTTTATTACAATTTCCTTTTCAGGAATGGTCCTACCCAATGCACATGATGCATTAACAATTTCAGATAGTTTGTGAAAAAACGGGGGTCTAACAACACCACCTAATATTTCGATTAGCAATCTGTATAGACTAACTCCGAAATACTTTGCCAGAGAATCAACTACACAGTCAGACTCAATCTAGATAAAAAGTATCTCAAGGAGTTATTATCTCAATCTCTCGATTTCATCATTACTTAAGCAAATAGAAATCTGCGAGTCTTTATCAAAGAGAGATAACTTGGACGGTACCAAAGACCAATTTCCAAGGATCAATCAACTACAATCAACAACCAAAGGTTGGATTAGAGAAGTTGATGATCTTAACGCACAACCTGTATTATTTCAATTATATAAAATATAATGCGGAAAAGAAATAACACAGACACCAGAAGTTTTGTTAACGAGGAAACCGCAAATGTAGAAAAACCCCAGGACCTAGTCCATATTGAATACACACTGTATTAAGTCGCTACAGACACTAGCCTACTGCAAACTAACTTCGGACTGGACTATAGTTGAACCCCAATCAGTCTCCCACCGATCCAAGGTACATTTGTACTCCTACGCCTCTGATCCCAGCAGGATACTGCGCACTTGATTCCCTTAGCTGATCTCACCCACAACCAAGAGTTGCTGCAACCTAAAATTACAGACTTGATAATAAACAGATCTGTCTCACACAGAAAAGTCTATCAAAGGATAAATCTGTCTCCCACAGATAAACCCTAGGTTTTGTTCCGTATTTTGATATAAAATCAAGGTGAACAAGAACCAATTGATAATCCGGTCTTATATTCCCGAAGAACAGCCTTGATTAATCAATCACCTCTCTACAATCCTTCCTGACTACACAAGCGGATT
>NW_020622620.1:0-264 GCF_003573695.1 Papaver somniferum
CGAAACATGGCCATGAGAGGACTACTATAAGTCTGGAACTTCGTAAGAACAATGAATCTTTAGCAGTTGCAGGGCAAGATTCCATGGGAATATTCTTAAAAACCCTGAACACACACGAATTCGTCAAATTCGAGAAACAAACTGGCTCCGAGATCGAAACCTGGCCATGAGAGGAATACTATCGGTCTGGATCTTCGTAAGAACGATGAATCTTTAGCAGTTGCAGGACAAGATTCCATGGGAATATTCTAAAAAACCCTAAAC
>NW_020622621.1:0-576 GCF_003573695.1 Papaver somniferum
CGGGAGTGGAATACTCTAAGTCAAAAACTTGGTAAGAACGACAAATCCATCCATTTACAGGTAAGATTCCTACGGAATATTCTACGAAACCTTAAACAAACCCTATTTCTGCATATTGTATGTATACCAGGCTCCGAGATCGAAACCTGGCCTTGAGTGGACTATTTTAAGTCAGAAACTTGGTAAGAACGATGAATCCATCTATTTACAGGTAACATTTCTTCAGAATATTCTACGAAACCTTAAACAAACCCTATTTCTGCATATTGTATGCAAACCAGGCTCCGAGATCCAAACCTGGCCACGAGTTGACTACTCTGAGTCGGAAAATAGGTAAGAACAACGAATCCATCCATTTACAGGTAAGATTCCTTCGTAATATTCTACGAAACCTTAAACAAAACCCTATTTCTGCATATTGTACACCTACCAGGCTCCGAGATCGAAACCTAGCCGGGAGTGGACTTCTCTAAGTCAGAAACTTGGTAAGAACGACAAATCCATCCATTTACAGGTAAGATTTCTTCGGAATATTCTACGAAACCTTAAACAAACCCTATTTCTGCATATTGTATG
>NW_020622622.1:0-281 GCF_003573695.1 Papaver somniferum
CGAAACTAAGCCGTTACCTATACTTTTGTTTATTCTTTTGAACCATCCTCTTAACTTTACCATTTTTAGAATATTATTAGATGTTTTAAGCAGTTTCTTGCTGTCCACGTGACATCTATTAATTCTCGAATCTTAAAGAACTATGAGTTATTGATAATAAGCATACTACGAAACTAAGCATTTACCTATACTTTTGTGTATTCTTTTGAACCATCCTCTTAAATTTTCCAGTTTTAGTTTATTATTAGATGTTTTAGACAGTTTCTAGCGGTCCAGGTGAC
>NW_020622623.1:0-332 GCF_003573695.1 Papaver somniferum
ACATCTCTTGAGCTAAATTATAACGTTCGAGTCTTTTCGAGTGTGTATTTTTCGAATGTACACTCGAAACTGCTCTAAGTAGACAAATCTTGTTTATGAGGCCTAGATTTTAAAATTTTGCTAAAATATCAAGATCATCTGGGTCTGTATACCAACATGTCCTGATCATTAGCATGTTTCCAATCAAAATAGTCACATATTGAGCTAAATTATAGCGTTCGAGTCTTTTCGAGTGTGTATTTTTCGAATGTACACTCGAAACTGCTTTAAGTAGAAAATTCGTGTTTATGAGGCCTAGGCTTCAAAACTTGGCTAAAATATCAAGATCATGT
>NW_020622624.1:0-843 GCF_003573695.1 Papaver somniferum
CGAAACTTAGAGATAAGCCTCGGAATGAGGAGAAGGCACAACTGAAGGATTGTGGAAGGCTCACCAGGTTCATTAGAGCAGAATGTTGTTGGAGGGACAAATTCATAGAATCATTCAACAATGCAGATGCATATCTTGGGAAAGAAAGTCATCAGCACTAAAAGTCACCAGAGATTCAAGAGCACGAGATCTCGTGGCTGGATCTTCGCGATCCTTGTGGTAAATATCTTGCAAGAACTTCATGTCAGGATCATAAAGGGGATTGGACGTCGTAGACGAGACCCTTTGCTTACCCTTCTCACGAGGGAAGGATTTTCAGGGGATTCCTCAACATGAGCCACCAAAGGATTAGGAGTAGGAGTATCAACAACCTTGGAAGAAGAAGTTGTACGGGGCGGAGGAGGTTGATGCTGGAGAGGAGCAGGTTTGCTTGGAGTAGAAACAGAACTCCTAACTGCGGTCAAAGCAACCAAATCCAAGACTCTGCGTCACCTTTTAGGCTCGCTAGAAGAAGGAGCTGGTGGAGCATCAGTCTGTGAAATAACAAGCTCAGTAAATTCGATAAATGAAAGGTCAAAGTGCACGAGATAATAACTTGGATGAAGTGAAAATACCTGAGCAGGAGAAGGAGGCAGAGTAGGATGATCACGCCTTTTCCGTCCCTTAGTTAACTCAGAAGAAGGTTGCTTGAAAAGGGGAACGTTGTCCTGCGAGGAATAGAGGGTTAGAGTTTAAGTTTATCACGCTTAAAAGAAAGGGATGGGCGAGGTGGCTACCTGTCGGGGAGCATGAGGTCCAGCAGTAACCTCTCTTTCCTCGTACATTTTGAGAAGACCAGCAGTA
>NW_020622625.1:0-707 GCF_003573695.1 Papaver somniferum
AACAAACAAAAGACCTAATTACTCTAACAAAATTACAGACCTGAGTGATCTTATAAAGGAGTTATCTAAATGGTACGCCATAAAAGAAAAAATTTGGAAAGACGAAAGTAGGGACCAAAACTTCTCTCTAGGGGACAGAAATACGAAATTTTTTCATAGTAAGGCTAAACAGAGATCTAGAAGAAACATAATTGAAACCCTTAAGACTGAAAACAATGAGTGCTTAGATAACAAAAATGATATTGTTGAATGTATAAAAAAATCACTTTCGTGAAACAACTACTACTGTAAACCCTGAAATAGATCAAAATATGATAAACTTAATCCCTTCTTACATAACCCAGAGCGACAAAGCATGTTTTATTTTCGATGGACCCTGACAAATTTTTAGGCCAGATGGCTTCCCGTCTATTTTTTTTCAACAAAATTGGGATATCATTGCGCCTGCCCTAGTAAAAATGGTCCAAACTTTCTTGGAACATCTCTAAGGAGATGAATGCTTCCTTTATCTCTTTAATTCCTAAAATCCTGAACTCGACCACTCCGGCAGAGTTCGGGCCTATAGCCTTCGCTAACACTACTTATAAGGTCATTTCAAAACTCATGGCAAGAAGAATGAAAACTTTGCTTGATAAAATGATTTCGCCATACCAATCTGTCTTCATTACAGGAAGGCAGATTTCTGAAAATATCACTATAGCGCATGA
>NW_020622626.1:0-350 GCF_003573695.1 Papaver somniferum
CGAAACTTGGTAAGAACGATGAATATCTAACCTTTTACAGATAAGATTCCCTTGGATTATTCTCCAAAAACCTTAAACACACACAATTTCGTCAAGTTCGGGAAAAAAAATGGATCCGAGGTTTAAACCTGGCCGGGGGCGGATTCCTATAAGTCTGAAACTTGGTAAGAACGATGAATATCAAACCTTTTACAGGTAAGATTCCCTTGGAATATTCTCTAAAAACCTTAAACACACACAGTTTCGTAAATTTATGGAAAGAAACTGGCTCCGAGGTCAAAACCTGACCAGGAGCGGACTCCTATAAGTCCGAAACTTGGTAAGAACGATGAATATCTAACCTTTTACAG
>NW_020622627.1:0-833 GCF_003573695.1 Papaver somniferum
GTCATCTCCTCATCCCATTGAAACACTTCCTTGGCGAACGCGTAAATCTTGTCCCACTCAAGCTCTTGCACGTACCTGAAAAAGCAGGGTGTAGATGGTGGATTTTCAACAAAGGTCAAAACCGTAAAATCACGATACTGCATGTTTCTGACACAGCTTCAGGGATCCATGTGACGATTCGTGTTTTACGAAGTATGATGCATATGTCGCTCGAAAGACCTCTCCGGAGCGTTTGACACCGGGCATTTCATCAGAGCCTCTATGTAGAATAACGTAATTGGGCGGTTCTTCCTAAGATTGAGAGCTTAACGCCTTCAGGATTCCGGTGACACTCACTGTTCCCTGACTACATAGAGGAATTCGCCTCTACATAGAAGAGCAATTGGGCGATTCTCCGTAAGATTGAGAGCAATAACGTCTTCAGGACGGTGATACTCACTGTTCCTAACTATGTAGAGAGACCCGTGTATAGACTATGGCGGTCCTCCATACATGAAATGTTGAGAGGGAAAAACGTCTTCTGGACATTAACAACACTCGCTGATTTACTGACTATACGCAAGAGATTAAATTCTAGGTCATATTCACCACTGAATTCCTAGAAGATAATCTATCTTATCTCATTACTCTTATTTCATGATTGAAGTGGTAATAGATAAATGTATTACTCCGATTTCATGATCGAATCCACTGATCTCATGAAATAGTAGTAGATGTTACTCCGATTTCATGGTCGAATCCACGGCTAATCTCATGAAATGGTAATATCACCACTTATTTTATTACTCCGATTTCATGATCGAATCCACGGCTGATCTCATGAAATGGTAATA
>NW_020622628.1:0-847 GCF_003573695.1 Papaver somniferum
TAGTGTTAGTTCTCGATTTTGTACTTATTTGGTTATTTTATTTATTTGTAGGTGTTTTTGGAAAAATAAGGTTTTGCGGCGAAAATGGCTAAAAATGTGGCATTTGGACCTCCGTAGATAACGTACCAGAAGCGCCCCAGAAGTATGTTGGAGACACCCCGAAAGTACCCCGGAGGAACCCCGAAAAAGTGCGGAAAACATCCCAGAAATATTGCTAAAGGGACACCGGAACTGGATAGGGGGAGGTCATCTTTAAAGTTTCAAAACTGGATTTTGGCGGGAAAAAATTTGGTACCCACGGACTCTACATGACATAAGGGACCTGTTAGAAGCGATTAGACCCATCTAATTGGGCTGGATAAGTCAGAAAATCCACACAAAGTCAAGAAAGTGCACACGGTCCCTGTTTAGGTTTTTGAATTGGTTTGAAAGATTTGGGAGAGATTCTTGCGTGGAATATACTTCAAAAAAGTTTAGTCCAAGTCCTAGAAGATATTTGAGTCGAGAGAATAGCTAAAAACAGCCTGGAACACAACAAGAAGAGGATTATTCTTCAAACAACCCGTAAAGAATAATGGAGATTTGCAAGGGGTTTGATCGAGTTTCAAGGTGATTCAAAGCCTATAAATAGTTGGGTTTAAGTCATAGAAGGGTTAGAAACCCTTAGGAGAGAGTTTAGAGTCGAGGAGAGCCGAGGAGAAGCGATTACAGAGAGTTACAGTGCTGCTGCTGCTGTTCGAGGAGGAAGAAGAAGAGGAAGAACAGACCTGCTAAGGCAGTCGTTCTTCAACAGTCTTAAAACCAGAAACGAGTGTCGTAGTTCAACAGCGCTAGATATGTATCGTTT
>NW_020622629.1:0-609 GCF_003573695.1 Papaver somniferum
GACATGAATTTTTTTTTTTGATCGGTCAAAGAGAAAATTCATTAAAAAGAAAAGGTACTTAAGAGGGATACCTCAACCCAATGAATACAAATCGAAACAAAAAAGGATGGATTACCGAAGACGAATTCGACAATCCAAAAAAACAAACAACGAGCTCAAGAAGGCCGAAATAAAGAGTCCCATAAAGATACTACCATATTCGCCGTTAGATCTAACATTATTGTGTTTGAATCGGCCCAAAAGAACGCTTGTAGTTTAACGTTTCTAATGAGACTAACCAAATTTTTTTCTTCTTTTCAAAGACTCTTGCATTTCGCTCTCTCCATATGCACCACCATATTGCGACCGGGACGTTATTCCATATTCGATTAAGCCTTTCATCTCCCCAATTAAACTTCCAAGACTTCACATTTATAGTGACATTTGAATTATAAGTCCAATGAAAGCGGCAGCCTTCAATAAAGTAATCCCAAATTCTCCGGGTCCTCCAACATTCATAGAACAAATGCGAGCTAGTTTCATCATTTTCTTCACAGAAACAACATAGACTAGAAACCTCCATACCCCTTCTTAAGAGCTTATCCGTCGTCATTATCCTATCATGAGAAA
>NW_020622630.1:0-299 GCF_003573695.1 Papaver somniferum
CGAAATATAGGAAGTATTTGTATCATGCTTGCATTTATTTTAAAAGGATTATTGGTTTGAGGTAAGACAATACATGATAATGGAATTTTTATTGTGGGATACATGTATTCATGGAGAGCACGAGGTTTATTCACACACTCGCCCATTTTTTCAAAATATTTGGTTTTAATGGGTTTTGAAAATTTGGTTTGAAAGGGTTTTGAAAAGAAAATTTGGTTTTGCTTGGGATAAAATTTTGGTTTTTAAAGAGGGAGAAAAATTTTGGTTTTTGAAATAAGGAGCAAATTTTTTTTTTTTTT
>NW_020622631.1:0-1516 GCF_003573695.1 Papaver somniferum
GAAACAGGACAACATCCTGGACCTTTCGCTTTACTTCTCCCAAAGCTTGGAATTTTTGCTCAATACACAACGCCAGGTTCACCTTGGCAGAATGGTGTAACAGAAAGGCGAAATCGTACTATAATGGAAATGGTTAGAAGCATGATTATTCATGCGAGTTTACCCTTAAGTTTTTGGATGTGTGATCTTCGTTATGCTGTGTACATTTTAAATAGAGTTCCAAGCAAATCAGTTCCAAAGACTCCTTTTGAACTATGGAAGGGATGGAAACCTAGTTTAAAACACCTGGAAGTTTGGGGTTGTTCAGCAGAAGCGAAATTTTATAATCCCAAAGAAAAGAAATTGGATACGAAAACTGTTAGCAGTTACTTTATTGGTTTCCTGAAAAATCCAAGGGGTATATTATTTATTGTCCTAACCATAGTATGAGAATTGTTGAAACTGGAAATGCAAAATTCATTAAGGATGGCGAAGTTAGTGTCAGTACACCAGTGCAAGAAAAATCTGTTCAAGAAATCAGAGTAATAATCCCTTTACCTCAGATTTCTACAAATATTGTGACTCCTTCGGTTGTAGAACCGATTGATGATGAAATAACACAAATAACGGCATCGGAACTTCATGATGAGACTATTTCCACAGAAGAAATTTTAGAACAACCATAAGAAGTAGCCTTAAGAAGATCTACTAGAGAACGAAAAAGGGTTATTTCTGATGATTATGTGGTTTATCTACAAGAATCGGATTTTGAGGGATTATGAAAGATCAGTTTCTTATTCACAAGCTATCAAGTGTAGTAATTTTGATTAATGGATTAATGCTACGAAAGTAGAGAAAAAATCGATGGATGATAATAGAGTCTGGGAATACGTTGAATTGCCTGAAGGACACAAAGCAATCGGGTGTAAATGGGTCTTTATGACCAAACACGATGCTAATGGAAATATTCAATGTTATAAAGCTAGACTTGTAGCCAAAGGTTTCACTCAGAAAGATGGCATTGATTACAAAGAGACCTTTTCTCCCGTGTCAAAGAAAGACTCTCTCAGAATTATTCTGGCATTAGTAGCTCAATATGACCTTGAGTTACATCAAATGGATGTGAAAACAACTTTTCTTAATGGTGAGCTTGAGGAAGATATTTACATGTTTCCACCTGAAGGTTTTGTCTTAGAAGGACAGGAACACATGGTCTGCCAACTTAAGAAATCAATTTATGGACTTAAGCAAGCCTCCAGGAAGTGGTATCTAAAATTCAACGAAACCATTCAAAAATTTGGTTTTGAAAAAAATGTTGTAGATCCATGCATATATCTCAATATCAGTGGGAGGAAGTTCATATTTTTGGTATTGTATGTAGATGACATACTACTTGCGAGTAGTGATCTTGGTCTTATGCATGAAACTAAGGAATATCTCTCGAAGAATTTTAAAATGAAAGATATGGGTGAGGCTTCTTATGTGATTGGGATAGAAATATCCCGTGATAGATCCCTTGGCACATTATCAATCTCAC
>NW_020622632.1:0-1552 GCF_003573695.1 Papaver somniferum
AAAAAAAAATAAAGAAACTTTAGTAGCTCCTATTCCACATGTCTAATCTTCAACATTCCTCGAAATCTTCGTCACTTCCAAGTACTCCAATGATCCCAAAGGTTGTAAGTTTAGCATCACCGTTGTTGAAGATCCGTAGCTATAACAATGAGAAAGCATCGGTCTCGATCATTCTTATACAGTGTCAAAGTCCAATTGTATCACAACTTTAACAATAATACTATGGTGATATGTATCACTCCCCCTTAGTCAATACTCCATCTCACATGGAAACCACTCCTCCTCACACAATGATCCGAAAACCATATGTATTTGTAGTGTGAACTACATATTCATTCTCCCCCTTTTTATCAATAAAACATGCAAAGATACAAGAACGGGATCATAATGAAATTTCCATAAGAGACATTTCATGATTAAAATAAAAAAATACATACCATCTAATTTAGATGCAATCATATAGCCGAAGCTAATAGCATTCATCAAGGAGTATAAAAAATACAAGATAACCCATTTAAAATTCCACAGCCACACACCCCTCAATATATGACCATTAAGCACAAGTTCAAAAGAACTCTCCCCCATTTGATGTCATTCCCAAGGGAACAACAAGAGCGACCTTAATTTCAAAAGAAAATAAGAATTTTTTATTGGAAACCAAAAACCATGAGAATTATTTTCTATATCCAAAAACTCAATCATATTAATCACAAGTAAACACATGATTAATTCAATCGGAATACGCAATCAAGTTAAACACAAAAGTGATCAACTTAATTGATTATGCTCGACATAAGAGAACTTACGGAGCATACGACTAACATGACCATTAGAAAATGAATAGGATAGTCGTTCATATACTCAAGACAGAAGGAATCTTACGGAGTATGAAAATACTCAACTAGATTATTTACAAGAGAATCCATAATTAATCTAATTGGAATACACAATCAAACTAATTACAAAAGTAATCAATTTAATTGTCATTTGTTTTGCTCGACATAAAAAGACTTATGGAGCAATAACTAAATAACCAACAAGATGATTAATTTAGTTCAAGAAAATGCTCAACATAAAGTAGCTTACGGAACAACCAACAAAGCTAATAAAAAAAAATAATCAACCTTGGTTGTATCGTGCTCAACATAAGACACATTACGGAGCCTCACAGTATTACATAAAATCTGGATCAGTGAAGATCAATATTGTGGAATACACAAGGATTCATTCTATCTTCTATCACTATTTGCATAACGATTTTTAATAGACATAATCCTTGAACACAAAAGATTTTAACCTATCTCCCATCAAAGAATTGACAATATAGGCTTAACTTTTATATATGTCAAAAGTCTATTCATCCTTAAATCAATACATGAATAACGATCATGAACGACTTTACTTTTGACAAAATATGGGACAACATAGTTCACGACCGTAAACACCAATATCCCATAACAAATTGCAATATAACAAATCATAAATATTAAATACTGCAAACCATCATCCTCCAAATATTTTTAGAATTTAATACCAATAAACCTAAAAAAAA
>NW_020622633.1:0-338 GCF_003573695.1 Papaver somniferum
ATAAATATTGCAAAAATTCTTTCCTAAACATAGACACTCGAAATGGCCTGAGTACTACCAATATTATGTGTTCTGGAATTCGAAAATTTTCGACCCCCCTTATAATATCATCGACATTTACATTAGACATAGAAGCCTGGGAGCTGACCACGAGAAAATCTTAAGTTTAACTTCCAGCGATATTGCAGCAATAGTTTTCTCTTTTTTTTGCTGAAGTGTCTTTCATTTTTTTTTTTAGCCACAGAGACCAAAGAACAACCGCATAAAGTCTGCTCCAGAGCTCTTTTGCAGTACCGGAGAGAATGGAAGTAGTCCAATTGGAGATGAGGTTGATAATC
>NW_020622634.1:0-813 GCF_003573695.1 Papaver somniferum
CAAGTTCATCTTTACCTAGTGACGAAATTCATGACAAGTTTCAATCACTTTGAAAATTGCTTACTTTGACGAAAAATAGTTTGTGAATAACAACTATAGAATATCAACGTCCTCTAAGAATGTTTCAATGATTGAAATGAGAGTTTAGACTATATAATCATTGGAGGATATAAGCATTGTTGTGCAAACACATATATGTATAAGTACTTATTCCTTGAACCGAAGTTTGCGAACTTTGTTGATCAAGAGAACCGGCATGGTGGCGTGAGCCAAGTCCGCGAACTGGCGGAAGTTCTCATCCCGAGAATTTCTGCTGGAGTTTGTGAACTCCGTCCGGGAACTTAAGTTCGCGAACTTGAGTAGGTTATATCTAAAAACGATGTTTGTGAACTTATTTTTATATAAACTAAGGAATGCAAATTGCAAACCGTGGCTATATAGTTCATGAATTGATTCGAGTGAATCAAATCGTTTTTGCTTCAATTGTGTCTTGTGTAGTTACATAAGATTTCCTTGCGATTGAACAACTCTCTAACTAGTTCGTTTGAGTCACTTGAACTAGTTATGGTGAAGAAGAATATGGTTGGTATGAAAGTAATCATATGGCTAACCATTTGGTTGACTATTGTTGAACCAACAAATGTACAAGTTTGAGTATGGTTACAAAAGCCTAGAAAGGTGTATTTCATTTGTGTGTAACAAGCTAGTTTTCGATCTAACGGTTGAAAGATATTAGCTTGAATCTAATCAGGTTTTCATCTAACGGTGAATATTGAATGCTTTGTTACCAAGCTAATATTGATTGCAAACCCT
>NW_020622635.1:0-400 GCF_003573695.1 Papaver somniferum
AATTTTTCCATAAATAAAACTCTTAAATAAATTATTTATCAAGTTAAAAACTTGCAAAAAATAATTTCAAGTAGACACGAAATTGGTGCTTGGTACACGCGCATGGGCATGGGTCAAAGCATGTATTACAAGTTACCCACTCTTAAACTCAGCAACGGGGATGGAAGTAAAACGCCGCACGAAAATAAAAGAAAGAAGATGAAGGAAAGACCTAGAGATGGTCGCTGCTTGTGTGTTTTGAAAAGAGATTTTCGAGTTTTATTTATAGGAAAATTAACTTGCAAATCAAGTTAGGTTTAGTTTTTTTCTTATAAAACGAGTTTTGTTTCTTGTAAAACAGTTAAACACAAAAAAGGAATTTTTCCATAAATAAAACTCTTAAATAAATTATTTATCAAGT
>NW_020622636.1:0-262 GCF_003573695.1 Papaver somniferum
AAAATTTGGCTAAAATATAAAGATCATGTGGGTCTATAGACCAACATGTCCTGATCAATAGCATGTTTTCAATCAAAATAGACACCTCTTGAGCTTATTTATAGCGTTCGAGTCTTTTCGAGTGTGTACTTTTCAAATGTACACTCGAAACTGCTCTAAGTAGACAAATCTTGTTTATGAGGCCTAGATTTAAAAATTTTCTAAAATATCAAGATCATCTGGGTCTATAGACCAACATGTCCTGATCATTAGCATGTTTCCA
>NW_020622637.1:0-1240 GCF_003573695.1 Papaver somniferum
TCATGCCTAACAGTGACTGCCATCTTAACAGTTAAGGAAGATTAGTTGTTCAAATTCCTTGACTTAAAATCACAATTTAATGTTTTCAAAAAGACTGATTAAGAATGAGTGAGATAGTAAATCAAGAACAAGTATTTATAATTTATCAAATTCTTATTTAATTAATGAAGACTCAATGAAATTTCAGAGGATACTCTTACCCTTACCCTTCCCCTTGTATTTTATTTAATCTAACTTTGGTTCCAACAAGTAATACTGTAGGTGATTTCTTGTCATCCGAATTAAAATATTCAAAACAAGAGCAGAAAACATCCAGCTATTTTTTTTTTCAAGCAAGCTATTTACAAAAGAATGAGAAACATAACTGCAAAGAGCCTCAAACTTTTAATTTAAATGTTAACAGGTGTTTTAACATTAACAATTAACATAATCTAGTTGGTGTATTTGGGTGCTCAAACCTTTGGCAATCACAGTTGCTGGTTTAGTTTCCGAAGTCTTAAGCAACTATGCAATAGGTTAATTGTGCAAGCTTAGTTTCCGAAGAGTTTGGAAACTAGTGCATTATATGTAGTTGGCATATCTTTGTTACTGAAGAGTTTGGAAACTAATGAAACCTATAGTTGCGATTGACGTGTTGTCAAACTATATAGGAACTAAGAGTTGCCTTAGCCTAGTTCCCAAAGCATCAGGCTACTAGTATATTTCATGTAGTTGTCATATAATTGTTGCTAAAGAATTCAGATTCTAATAAAAACGGTAGTTGTGTGCAGATTGTTGCGGAAGTATATAGGAACTACTAGTTTCCTTTGACTTTTTTCGATATCATTTGGCAACTAATAGTTGCGAGATTTTAGTGGCATTTGCTAGGATTTTTTGTAGTGCATGAATGCAAGCAGCAGGCCGCGGGATCAATTCTTGCTTCTCGCATGTTTATTTTTGTTACGCGAAATTTATACAGAAGTGCCTCTCACACAGTTGGAATTTGATTACTTCGCAAGAGAGGCTTAGCACAGTTGGTATGGTGTGAGAAAATCCAAGAAGCAGGTCAAGGGTTCAAGTCTCACTTCTCACACTTCTTTTTGCTGCGCGAAATTCATACGTTTCAAGGCATTTATTCACTTCTTTGAAAACAACAGCGACTCACATGAAAGATAAGTAGCACTTCCTTGAACATTTTAATTTATACTAAGAACGAATAAAAAGATTTTTGATTTGATTTACAAAAAGAGATTCAATCGCA
>NW_020622638.1:0-708 GCF_003573695.1 Papaver somniferum
GTTTCTGTCAATACAGGATATACGTACTGTTGTTTCATACAAAAAAACAAATCTAAAAACAACAAAATGGAACTAGTTAGATCAAATCTAATAACGAAATGAACCAAAAACGTGATTATTCATCTAGATCTAGTAAATAATCAAGAAATCAAACATGGAGATCAAAATCTTAATCAAACACCACAACGATTAGACCATGGATCGAACAAAAAAAACTGGAAAAACTTCGAATAAAACTTGCAGAGCTCGAACAAAAAATCGTTGTGATGATTAATATCGTAAGAACAAAAAATCCACCTACCGATTACACTTGCAGAGCTCGAACTCATAAATCGAACAAGGACCTCAAATAATCTTCACTTGCAAAGCGATTCTCTGAAAACATAAATTGAGAGAATGAAAAATAAACGAATGTGTTTCTTAGCTTAAAAAAACTTGCGGGGTGTTTTGGGAATTATGATAATACGTCACATGTGTCCCGCACGTGTACAAGACCTAGGCTTAAAAAAATTAGGTCCAGTTTCATGTTTTCTTTTAATTATGGACCTATGCTTACTGGGCATTAGTGGGTGGACCTGCCATTAACTAAGACTACCATAATAGTACCTATTGGTAATTCCTAGATAGATATAAGGAATGTACCTTTTCGTAGCTTAGATCCAATATCTGTTGTTGAGCATCATGTAAGCATCTTTGTGGAAAAGAACT
>NW_020622639.1:0-1492 GCF_003573695.1 Papaver somniferum
TTTTTTAATAATATTCATTGTCCAGTTAGCTTGCTTTGGCTTTGTTTCAAGTACAAAGAGAGTTGACAGAAGAGTGAGTGACATAAAATTGGGAACAGATTGTGGGGACTGGGAGGGGATTCCCACCCAAATCTCTATGGAATAGAGGGAGCAGAAATGCTCTCTTTACTTATTATTGCCTTTTTTTTACTCCAAGTTCCTTTGTATACCCATGATTAATAGGCTGTGGTATTTCGAAATGCGAAATTTCATCATCCACAAATTTTCATTTTAACAGTTAATATTTAACGATTGTTATTTAATATGATTGATGATGATTTTATATGTCTCGAAGTTCTCTCATTTTTGACGAGAGTGTAGAGACTTATAAGAAGAATATCTCATCAAAAAATTAGCTTCGAATTCATTGGCGGTTGGGTTTGGTAGAGAAAATGAGGCTGAAATATCAACATTATGCCATTATAACCATGCCAACAGATCCTACCCCAAACCTACAAATATAACGAACACTCTGAAAGATTTGAGTAGTTGTTCAAAGACGTATAAATGATAAAATTTTGTCAGTGGCGCGCAAATTTGAAAATAATTAATTTGTGGCTACTGATTAGTTTGTTCATGGCAAAAAAAAAAGAAAAATCCTAAGAAAAGAAATGAGACTATGAAGAATCTTATAATATTAATCTATTAAGGTTTTAGTAACAATCCTATTATTGGGGCTTGAACAGTTGAACCCAATCGAATATTGGGGGCTTAAGGAGATTTGGGTAGCCAAAATATGGACAGAGGAAATTACATATGACTGAAAATTTAGATTTGTCCTTTCCTAATAAAATTAATTAAAATCTAAACCTGATCCTAAATCAAAACTCTTTTATCACATCAAATGACTCTTCATTTTTTCTCTTCTTCTTCTCAAAAACACTCTCGAAAATCTATCTCCCTCTCTTCTTCGTTGATTCTTCAAACAATTCAAGTTGATTTGATTCTCTAAGTTGATTCTCAAGATGGCAACAAGATCAAGAGTGACAAGATGCGGACGATTGAACCCTGATTCTTAAACTGGGCAAGTTATTGATGTTCCATTTAATGGAGGTGTGGCGAACCAATTTGTTCAAACACCAGCGAATCCTCCACAAATGGCTCCTACTAGGTAATAATCGAAAAACCCACCAGTTATTTTGTGTTAGACTGGAAAAATAGGTTATATGGATGATTTTAGGGTTCTAAAAAAAGGTTTCCTGAGACGTTCACAGCTAGGAGTTCCTATCGTTCTAGCCGTAATGTAGTGTTAACAGTTGGGACATTAAGAACTCTCAACCGTAATTGTAGAAAAACGGTTGAAAAAATTCGAGATCTCATTCGTGTGTTTGTTACATGGATGGGACTTCCCAACCGTAAGTTATCATGTGTCTGCAAAAAAAATATTTGGGTGATGACTGTTTCGGTCGGAAACTTCCCAATCGTAACTCTGTTTTCCTAGCCGTTTTTTTTT
>NW_020622640.1:0-5550 GCF_003573695.1 Papaver somniferum
CGAACAGGTCATATAACCATGATCCTAAACCCTGTTAACACAATGTAAATGCATCAATGTGGGTTCAGTTCAGTAGTTTTTTACGAAATATCAAAGAAACCTCAGATAAGAGGGTTTTTTGTTGTTTCAGAATTCCGTATCTGGCAGCTGACTCGGAACTGAGTCTCCATAACCAGACGTTGAAATGATTTTATTGTCAACCTGGTTTATGTTTTTTTTTTTTAGAAAATGTGGTTTGGGCAGAAGAATAACAGCACCCTTAATTATAAGGTCCCATCTCCAATATCGATTCCGTTGTTTGCTTTTCCAACAGTTTTTCAAGAATATGTGACCGTAGTCTTGTTTTAATTGGTAGGACTGTAGCCTAAAATGAAAGAGTCATGATGATGATATATTATTACACATCCATTACTTTGTCCCAGCTACGTACATACTACATACTGATTGCCGGAGGCTTTTCCTAGAGTCATGTCCAGCGTATAGATGTAGGAGTATAAATCAAAAATCTGTAACATGACAGACAGTTTGCGAAAAGCATTGCTTATTATCATTGTTGTTTTATTTTATTTATTTTTGAATTGCTTATTTTGATTGAATTGTATCGAAGCCACCTTGGGGATTAGTTCATATCGATCTTTGGCTTTTCATGGTCAGGCACTTCATCAAACTTTTTCTTTGCTCATTTTCTCTCTCAAGATTGTCTCGAAATTCTTCCCGATATTCTTCAAGAATTTGTTTATCTCTCCCTGATCTAAGCATCATCATTCTTACTACTACTACTGATCTCCTCATCCATCATGGAACCCTTGTCCTTTTGTTTATTGCATTCGCTTACACAATGATTTGTACTATCAAAACTCAAGTTTTTTTCATATTGTAATGTCGTGTAAATGGAGAGACTTATCTTCACTTTGGTAAGCTCTGTATGCACACTATAAAAATATCCAGCCATGTTTCTATGGAAGTGTTCAATTTGGAAGAGGTTCCAGAAGAAAACAAAATTCAATACTGTTGAATCGTAAGTAGATTGCATACAGTTGGTGTGGACAGACTCCTTCACCATGCAATGTTTCAAGTCAAGATTTAGTTTTTGTATTCAAGATATCCACCAATCAAGTTTGTATGTGAAAAGTAGGATCAATGAGTAATCATAATTTAAATTGTTATCTGCATGTACGAATTGTTGCTTGTGGTAGTACTCTGGGATTAAACACATGGACTAACCGTAAGTTGGTTGCAAATAAAAGCAGTCTATACAACTCGTAAGTGGTTAAGTTCGTAATATTCAAGTACGTAACATCTCTGACAAACTATGTGTGACAGATCTCATCTAAGGGATTACCGGGTCAATGGGGAAATTAAGGGTACAACCGTAATTTCAAGGTTTCGTACATATCTATAGGGTTTTGATGAACTTGATTAATATGCAGAACTGATTAATTAGGATTTGAAGTGTAAAGAGGAGAAACCATGTCAAGCATTCCGGAGGAGATTTACTTGGAAATCTTTTTGAAGGTACCGGTGAAATCCTTGTTAGCTTGTATGTATGTCTGCAGAACGTGGTTTTCCTTAATTTCTAACCCTGATTTCGTAAAGACGCAACTTAATCTTACCACCAAAAGAGACAACCCTAATCTCATGCTTCAAGGGTATGAGTGCTGCTGTGAGGTATCTAAGAGTGTTAGTGATTTGTTATTCTACTCAATATCTCATGATTCATTAGATTCATTATTATCGACGGAAAAATTTCATGAATATGCAGTGGAATTGGATTACCCATACAAGTCCTTAGGTTATTCAGTTCGACTTATGAGTTGTTGTGATGGTTTGGTTTGCCTATGAATCGACGACATGCATTTTTTTTGTCTTTGGAATCCAGCCACAAGGGAATATAAGACATTACCGAAATCAAATTTGCATTATGTTAGAATGGTTGCATTTGGTTATGACTGCAAGTGTAATGATTACAAGCTATTCGCTGCAGGCTCAACAAGTTCACGTAAAATGTTATTCGACATGTATTCGGTTGCATTAAATTCATGGAAAAGCATTGAAGAGGTACCTTATGGGTTTCCTGAGGGCTTCAAATCTGGAGTGCTTGTTAATGGAAATTTCCATTGGTTGGCTGATAGGCCAGAAGATTGTTCTGGTTTTCTGGTCTCTCTAGACATCAGCAACGAGATTTTCAAAGAAATGGAACTACCAATAGAAAATCTGGAGGATGACCTTTATTTTTATGAGGTGGGGGTGTTGGAAGGGTGCCTTGGTTTACTCGAAGACCTTTATGATGATCATGTTAGATTATGGGTAATGCAGAATTATGGAGTTGGAGATTCTTGGACTGTCCGTTATACTTTCAAGGATCATAGAATTTTAAATCGCGACGTGAGGCTTACGTGGTCTTTTAAAAGTGGCGAGATTTTATTGGGGGGTGTTGGTACTTATGGTCTACTTGTATGTGATCCAAAATATGGAAGAAATAGAGAGCCAAACGTTTCACGTTCACGCTTGTACCAACAGGAGCTTTATTTTGAAAGCTTAGTTTCACTCAAGTCGAGTACTTATGTGGATGGAAAAGAAGAAATAGAGGAACCAAATAAGAAGAAGACGAGGAACTGAAAGTAGAAGATTACAAGGAAACTGAAGAAGAGAGCGTCATAACTGTTACCTGTCAAGCAGCTGAGTTACCCTTTCATTTTATTCAATTTTTATCCGTTTTATCTTTATCTCAAGAATCTTACCAAGCATTTGTAGGCTGCAGTTATTCCCTACTTTCACTTCTTCTATTGCTTCTTCCTTCTACTCTTACATTTTATGATGATGAACATGAACTAGCTAATAGGACCATTTTTGTGATTTAAAGGAAAAGAAGGTTAGAAGACCTTTTATTCAACCGGCTACAGAGGAAACCCCTAGATTTCTCAACTAATGATATCAGTACAATTGACGATGAGGTAAGAAACTAGCAGTTTCAGCAGACGATTTGTAGTACTCAGCAAAAATCTAATCAAAGATAAAATTCAGCTGCATTAGAGCCTCCACTCAGCAGCGCCATGTTGTTTAGTGTTTACGGTTAAAAATTAATAATCAACGATTGGACCTTGATTCTAAGAATTTTAAGTCTGCGTTTTATAGGCGCAAGGACGAAAATGTATGGTTGAACAGTGTGCAAAAAGCATTGCATATTATTATCGTTTGAAACTATTTATGTAATGCAATCAAATGTTTATTGCTCGGAGCCAATTATGGAAGCTTTAGGATCTACGAAAACCAAGGAATTGTGTCATTTATTTGACAAGATGGTAAATAGCTAGTAGTACTTCCAAGTAGTGGACGAAAAGGAGATTAGGGCCGGCTTGTGTTTGTAAGGCATTTCTTCGCAGAAACTGGGAAATGCCCTATGTGATCTCAAAGACCTGTGCCAAATGAACTGGCACCAAAAAAGTATCGAGTTATGCTTCTAAGCAATCAGAGAGCTTCTAAGAAAGTTCAGTTTCTCCCTAAACAGAGAGCTTCTAAGCAAGTTCAATTTTTTACTCTGTCATCACAGGGAAAATTTAGGATACAATTGTAATTTTGGTAACATGGTAAACTAGGACACCATCATAATTTTGGTAACATGGTAATCTAACTCCTTTAAAATCCTAAGCTCATAAGGCTCCACGTTGAACGGTGACCCTCATGCACTCACAGAATTGATCCGTTTCACTTTTCCTCGGAGGAGAGAAAAAAAATTCCCCCACAAAAAATAACCAATTTTATATTTATCATCCCGAAAAAAAAACAAAAAAAATTTTAAGAACAAACCTAGGTTTTCTTCTCTACAAAACAAATCATTATTAACGATTCAAGGTGAAGTTATTTTTCCTATCTTTCAATTTTAATTTATTTTCAGATCATCACGTACTAGTATTGTATCTAGGGTGTGTTTGTTCTTTATTTTTTTGATCGATATTTATTAATTATATCCTCTTTCATCTCCCTATTTTCATTCTTTCCTCTCCGTTCTCTCAGTTGGTTTCTTTTTCTTCTTTTTATAACAGGTGATTATACATAAAGCTACAAGATATAGATGAGGTTGGTGGCGCTGTTTAGAAATTCGGGTCGTGCATACAGATTTGGTTGTTGCAAACTTGCTTCATAAGCCAAACTAAAATCTTGGGGTTTGCCAAGAGATAAATAAATCCTAAACTAAAATCTCCGATTTCCTCTGATTTGATTGTGGTCGCTCCAATTTTCAGGTAAGAAACTAGGTTTCCTCAGTTATGTATTGATATGGTCTTTTGGTTAAATTTGTCTTAGCATAAAATCGTATCTGAATTGATTTCTAATGCATTGTAGTTGGACACTAATTAACCGAACCAAGAGACATGCTTGCTGTTGCAAACATGATGGAGTTTTTCTTAGCTGATCAGTTTAGGGTTTGTGCTGAAATTTTTGAAGTATTTATTTTTGTTAAGACAAAAATGACACTCATTTCTACTTCTGTGTGGCAGGTTATTTGAAACTGAGAAAAAGACTAAAGTCATATTGGATGAAAGAGTAAAAATAACATTTTCATTCGAAAGTTTTTTTTGAAGTAAACTGAACAATATATGCTATGGTTGATGGTCAATGTAGTTTTTGCTTAGTGGTTGTGAATTTTTATATTGAGTTGGTGGGGTGGACTTACCATCTGATTTTTTTGGTGCATGTTGTGATAAACAAGATGCAAGATGATAGACGAGATGCATCCTGGCGTAAATCTAAAAGAAATGGTTGGCAAACTGAATCACTAAAGGTTGGACTGGAAGAAATATAATAGACAAGTCGAGAGAAGAAAAAGAAAAAAATGTGGTTTGGCAAGGGTATGCTTTACAATGTATGTTCACTGTCTCAACATTTCTATTTATGACAAAATAGAAACCTTCACTTATAACAATCGTTTTATCTTGATTTAGTTTGAGTTTACATCAAAATGATTAGGTACTGTATGTAGACAAACTAAGAGAGTGTTTAGAGTAATCATTCGTACGTCAAGATACATATGGGAAGTCATTGATGAGATAAGTAGAAATGTTCTTCCTAATCCAACTTTGCCAATATATGATTGATCATATATATGCATTTTATGCATTTTCTTACAGTTGAGTTGGAAAGGTATGTATATTCTCCTTTCTGACTTTGAACTTTTCTACCAATATCCAGTCACAAGGTTGAGTTGGCTCTCTACTTTGTTTAGTTAGCTCATCAACTTTGGTTTCTTTTATGGAAAAATCAGGTATATAATATCGGGATGGGGCGAGGCGAAGCCGAAGCCGAGCCAGACCTAATTAAAAATATATCGCGAGGGGAGGCCAATAATGAATGCACGACGGGGCGAGGCAAACCCGCATCATACTAAATCAAAAGTATGGTTAAAAGAAAAAAGGCTTGATGCATAGGATTCGTTCTAACCTCTTCTTTTTGCTTTATAATAGCCATTGTTGTTTTTTCATTTATATTTTTTCATTTTTTTGTGTCGAAAAAAATGTAGGTTTAGAGCGGCTGATAAACAGCAAAAAAAAAAAA
>NW_020622641.1:0-946 GCF_003573695.1 Papaver somniferum
CGAACTCCGAACATGACCATCCCAAGTGATGGGTAAGTATTTATCCAAAATTCACTCCCAGGAATATGATGCGGGGGTGGAGAATGTTGATGGAACGTCTCAGTGTCCAAATTGAAAGATATTATGCCAATATCTTGCTTAAAAAAATCCTTCCAAAATATACAACCATGTGCATACACACCTGAACTCTGAAAAGTATAATGAATCTTCCATGTTATGTTCCTCCATCCCCTCTTGTATCCTAGAGTGTGTATTTGAACTTTACCATCCATGTGAATTCGAACTACCTTGTACTCATTGGTACGTTGACAGTAGTCAAAACCCCCAATTATGTTGTATCGTGGATACCACGAAAGTACTGGATCCGGTGCAATTGGGATGCATAGTTGTGGGAGATGGAGGTGCTCACCAGTTTCTGGATTCATAATATATGCAGGATCTTGTATGTCGTGGTGTGAAATATAAAAACATACCAGACTATTGCAAGATCCAACTATTGGGTGCAACATAGTCCAATCATCATGGGTTCCATCATTCGAGGCGTCGTGATTGTTGGCTGTTACGATCCGGCTAAAATCTTCCTCTCTATTAAAGAATTGGGTAACTTTATCTTTCCCTATTCTTGGTGTGACACCAAAAAGGAATCCAATTCTTTTGTCCCCAAGGATAGTATTCCATTCTTTGCATACACATTTGCTTGCTAAATCGCTTTCTGCTGTTTGGATGCGCTGAAGTATCTCGGTAGTTAATTCCGACAACATATCCATCACTATTATACTAATGAAAGATTATCAAAAAAAATGTTTTTACAAACTTTTAGGATTTTCTTATTGTAGAATGCTACAAGCAGATACGAGTAAAGATGAAATATATATATAGACATCCAATACACCAGTTGGCTAATTTTTTAAGTTTTCCATCTTAAATCACTATTCTTTGGTATTTA
>NW_020622642.1:0-468 GCF_003573695.1 Papaver somniferum
CTTAGTGCCCCACTGAACGCGCGCGGGTACGGCGTCACGGCGAAGGCTGCCTGCCGAGTCCTTACTCTTCCTTAGACACATTGATTTTGAAAACGGAACAAGCGAGTAAAAGAGCGATCTGCCCCACCCGTGCTCGGGAATCGAACCCCGCGACTCCGCGTGTTCCAACTCTACTTGAACTACAGGTCGGTAAGCTGGGGACCAGCCAATGCCACAGTATATAGTGCACATATGAACGGGGGGAGCAGACCGCCACACACCGCAAGAGGAAAACTGGTGGAGGAGAGGCAACTATCAGGCCACCCCGTGGCCCAACCGTGAGAAACAAGGGTTCGCCGCCGATCCGAAGACACTCATTTGGGCAAATGAGTCAACACCTACATGAACACACATAGCGGGGTCTCACCGCGCAAAACACGCCTACGAACGACCGCAGCGCTCTCTCTCGGGAATTGCTGGCAACGCTAT
>NW_020622643.1:0-422 GCF_003573695.1 Papaver somniferum
TTGCAACCTGAGTTAAGTGATAGGGTGCAGTTTCATCCAATCTGATATATTTGACACCTCGAACCTAGCCCGGACCAAAACATCGGGTCTGTATATGGTAATCTTGCAAACTGAGGTAAGTGATAAGTTGCAGTTTCATCCAATCTCATATATTTGACACATCGAACCTGGCCCGGACGAGAACATCGGGTCTGTATATGGTAATCTTGCAACCTGAGTTAAGTGCTAGGTTGGAGTTTCATCGAATCTGATATATTTGACACCTCGTGCCTGGTCCGGACCAGAACATCGGGTATGTATATGGTAATCTTGCAACCTGAGTTAAGTGATAGGTTATAGTTTCATCCAATCTGATATATTTGACACCTCGAACCTGGCATATACCAGAACATCGGGTCTGTATATGGTAATCTTGCAACCTG
>NW_020622644.1:0-1233 GCF_003573695.1 Papaver somniferum
ACAAGTATGAGCTTTATGCTCATCAAATGAATATTGTTCATGGTTAATCCCCTTTTTCCTTTTAATTTTTAGAGGAAACCCTTTTTGATGTGAAAAAGTGTCATAAAACTTACTATCATCAAATTATGAGACTAAGTTTGAATACTTACCAGAAGAAGTTTCTTTGGAGAAATTTGACAGTCTGTTGATAAGATCCTTGTATCCATCAATTATCAGATTAAGGTTGTCATTCATATATCCATTGTTGTTTTCACTTCCTGGTAACTTTTCCCCATCTGGAACATCATCCTTCACCTTATGTTGAGAAGGACTTTTCTGAAATCTCCTTGGTCGATTTGTATTAATGCTACAATTGGTTCGAACGTTCGATGAGCAGATTGAACTGACTTTCCTGGAAGAATTTACCGTGTGAGTACTAAAACCAATATGTTTATACATACGAATGTAAGTTACACCTTTGAGTATTAAATCTAAGGTGTGTTGAACTTAACCAAAATAATTGTCATTCAACCTCAGTTTGCTCTTCCGTTGAACATGTCCTTTTGAATTACGAAAGAAACATACTTTCTGATCACCGAAGTGATTAGAGTGTCTGGCATTAGTAACATCATTAAAAAATTTCTTCCTTCCATGATATGTGGTAAATCCATGATTATTGAAAGAACCAATCACCTCTTTAGAAATGGCAAGGGTTTGTAGTTTAGCTTCTGAAGCTGGTTTCATTCGAGACACATGATTAGAACTAGTCACGTTTTCTAAAATCACAGCAAAATCAGAAGTAATTGGCATGACGGATTCCACAGAACGACCTTTATTTTGAATAAAGAGATTACTCAATAGTCATTCTATTTCAAGGGCACCTTCTTTGAAATTAGCCCCGAGTAAAGTTCGAGAGGAACAAACTACAACATTTTCCTCACGAAGAGACCTTAATTGGGAACACGATCTTTCACCATACCAACCATTGTATTTACTTTGTCTTTCAGCCTATTGATTTCAATTGCCTGGATTCTGACAAGTTTTAGAATCGCTGCACTCTCTTGGGCTGCTTCCCTTTCTACTTCAGAGTCCGACTCGTCAGTAAGAAAATCAGGGTAACACATATCAATACTTGTAGTTTTCGTGTGAACTTCATGTTCATCTATATGCGAGATTGACAAGTCTTTCTCTTTCATATATTTCAAAGAAACAGAACGCTTGTTTTTAGTGATGCGTTTATCAGAGATAGCACAA
>NW_020622645.1:0-1051 GCF_003573695.1 Papaver somniferum
AACTGTTGCGAACTCAAAATAATTGTTGGAAAAATTGTTACAAAGTTATTGAGTTTGAAATTATAGGTCACGGTTTCTGCGACTGTCCTCTGGATCAGCAACTGAGTTGAGCGATCCAATTCCTTCAGCTCGTCTTCTTCTTCACCAGCATAGAAGATACTCTGCAACTTCTCCTGCAGCTCCGACGTCTCCTCTGCTTCACCCCAAACTCTCGACCATCACCTCTGAGACTCGAAACAACTTATATATACTCTACAGGTGACGATATTTCGAGAAAGATTTCAATTACCTTCCCCATTCTCTTCTCTGCAAGTCACGGACTTTTCTGCCTTTCCTTTTTCTTCTACACGTAAACTGAGTTGTCCAAGCCTCCAAACTCTCTCAAGACCCTAATCAAATCTTCATAGAATCTCTTCTTTCCATCCTTCCACGTAACTTCTACATATTGAAACAGAAAAATACCCGATATATTATCATCTACTTTTTTTTGAGAAATCTTCTTACTTTCCATGAATAAATCCCCCAACTTCCCTGTTTTGGTAAAACATGCCAATCACCGTACGATCCCGTAAAAAACTCCATGAAAATCTCTCTTCAATCTTTCCCAGGAAACCCAAGAAAACTATCCTTGTGACAGCCCGGATTTTCGGACTTCCATCGGACACGGATTCGGCCTTGTGGGTCGGGTCCGATCCAGCTAGCAAGTCCAAATTTCTGGACCGCCACTCGTGTAGGACAAGATTTTTTTATTTTAAATAATTTAACAAATTAAATGTAATTCGAACTCAAATAAACTTTTTATTAAATAAAATTAATGTTACTTTTAAAATTACAAATTATAAAATAATTATTATTACATAAACAAAAGATTAACTAAAACAAACCAACATCTCGACTAAATCCAAATACAATACCCAAATCCCATGTTGTATAACAATTTCTTTGTCAGGTCTTTCATACTCTGTGGAAAGGGAGGAAAAGGGGTGAGCAAACCACTGCCCAGTAGGAAGTTTCCAAAAATAATAGAGTGCATCGCAAAAAAAAAAAAAAC
>NW_020622646.1:0-2413 GCF_003573695.1 Papaver somniferum
AGTAAAGTCGTCTCGGGTCCAGACGGCTCCAAACGCGTCTGCCAAATCTCAGACGGCTCCAGACGCGTCAGCCAAATCTCAGACAGCTCCAGACGCGTAGTCTAAATCTCTGACAGCCTCAGTCACGTCGGCTAAATCTATGACAACCCCAGTTTCGTCGGCTAAACCTCAAATGGCCTCATCCGAACTGAGCCATATCATCTGAAGAGTTTTATACATGCATAAAACTCAGGCACAAGCCTCACCTAGGGCTCAAGCCTATTTCTCAGCATCTCAAACACACTCACGGCTAGTAAATTAGGCCTGAACTATTTATGTCTATCCAAAACTGTGGATAATCTCCCTTGAGCTCTGCATGCTCAACAAAGGGACCCACAAGTGACACATGTGACCGACCATTGAGATTCAGAGCTCAACCTCAGCTTCTCTCACACTCTACACACGATTTCTGAGTCATTCCATGCCTTTTCGCGTGACTCATCCTAGTCATTGTCGCAAATAAGATAATATCTCTTTATCTTGGCCATTTCGGCTGAAGAGAATATTTCTCTCTATCAATACATCATCACAAAGGTTGACTCAGCTTCACATAAATGAGTGGATATCAATTAGGGTTTTGTTCTGGCGATCTACGGCACGTGTGAGAAATACTCGGTCTATTTTTCTCGCAGAAGAGAGTAAAGGCGGTGAAATAATGAGATAAACTCAATCTAGTTTATCTCTATCTATTCCTGAAGAGACGGGAGAAGTGCTCCGCACTGCAAGCAATCCCTATCTTCACCGACCTGAGATTAGAGAATTCATCTATAAATAGGTCATCTATTTCTCCAAGACTGTTCATGCTCAACCTCCCGTAACCCACTTTCAGAAACCCTAGAATCTTACTTTATACACTCACCGATTTTAGGTAACTACATTTTGGCGACCACATTGGGAGGTTGTTCACTCAGTTACAGATTTCAATCATGATCACTATTAGGAAGGAAGCCGATTCCACCAATCCAAATATAAAAAAAACGTTCTATTGAAACGCGTCTCTGGAAATTTATTACATATTTAACCGAGAGAGTTATCCCTACAACAATTTTCTCTCTCAGACGAGTGTTTGACCTTAGTGAATAGGTTAGTGCTTCCCGGATCAATTGGATCTCTCCCTGAAACGCGCTAGTAAACTATTTCCATGAAAATCTACTATTAATCCTTGAAAACGTTAGGTAAGGACGAAGGCGACCTCCTGGGGACTCAACAAAATCTTGAAAATATCATATCGACATCCAGACTTATCTGAAAACGTCTTTAAAGTTACAAGTAGGGATAGATCCAACGAATATAGATCGAGCACACGTTTCCTAAAGAAAGAGTACTAAAACTGCTGAGAATAGCACGAACTGGATCCAGTATGTCTGCAATCGACCTCACTGGAGAAGATGAAGCTCGTTACGAACGCGACAGAGCAAAGAAGCAACCATCCAGCTGACCTTATTGCTCTCAAGGACCATATGACACTCTAACTTGATCACAGGGGACTCGGGAAGTTTACTTCACTTTACTATTTTACTTATAACTCTTTCATTCTATATCCGATTGACCTCGTTCTTTTTCCATCGGATTTGTATTTTCGTCGTCTACAGGATAAACTTAGCGAAAACTTGGAAAGGCACCAATAAAATTCGAGACCTACGGTTATCTCAGTTGTTTTATTATAAGATTATTTTACATGTTTTATTAACAACACTGATCCTTGATTTAACAAACTAAGACCGGTTTTCTCTTTTGATTTGGATAGTCGCGGATTCAAATTCTTAATTACTTCAACTGGATGTTCAGTTTCTAATCAGTTAGGGGTTCGAAGAGCGGTGAATCAATCTAACCTGGTGGCATTGGTTTTTGGATTGGAGTGTTCTTGTTGGTGTTTAATAAGGTTTAACTAAATTTCTTATATGTTTAACCTAACTCATACATAATATGAGTACTACCACCAATCAGATAATTTCAGGGTTTGGAGTTCAAAAAAGGTAAAATAAAACTATACCAGCCTTTTAATTATGAAGCATGTGAGAAATTAAAACTCCCGAACAGATACACGGCACTGCAACAAGAGTCAACCAGGGATGATGGTGGCTTAAAATGGGTTTCCGTTATCCCTTGATTTTAGGTTATCACAAATTCAATTTTGTAAGTGAGGGTTGTATTTATCAAAAGAAAGGTTACATTTAATCACTGCCAAATAACATTACATGCTTCTTCCAAAGACTGCAGCTATGTTGTTATGTTTTTTTTTTTCTTTTCTGAATCATTTGTTATGTTGTTGGATACGAAAACATTTGCATAAACAACACTATTTTTTTTCAAAAAAAAAAGATATATATATATATATATTTTTTAGGGACGGGCATTCAGAAAGGGATTGGAG
>NW_020622647.1:0-383 GCF_003573695.1 Papaver somniferum
TTCTCTAAGTAGACAAATCTTGTTTATGAGTCCTAGACTTCAAAATTTGGCTGAAATATCAAGATCATGTGGGTCTATAGACCAACATGTCCTGATAATTAGCATGTTTTCAATCAAAATAGTCACCTCTTGAGCTAAATTATAGCGTTCGAGTCTTTTCATGTGTGTATTTTTCGAATGTACACTCGAAACTTCTCTAAGTAGAAAATTCTTGTTTATGTGGCCTAGACTTCAAAATTTGGCTGAAATATCAAGATCATGAGGGTCTATAGACCAACATGTCCTGATAATTAGAATGTTTTCAATTAAAATAGACACCTCTTGAGCTAAATTGTAGCGTTCGAGTCTTTTCGAGTGTGTATTTTTCGAATGTACACTCGAAA
>NW_020622648.1:0-540 GCF_003573695.1 Papaver somniferum
AGTAAAGTCGTCTCGGGTCCAGACGGCTCCAAACGCGTCTGCCAAATCTCAGACGGCTCCAGACGCGTCAGCCAAATCTCAGACAGCTCCAGACGCGTAGTCTAAATCTCTGACAGCCTCAGTCACGTCGGCTAAATCTATGACAACCCCAGTTTCGTCGGCTAAACCTCAAATGGCCTCATCCGAACTGAGCCATATCATCTGAAGAGTTTTATACATGCATAAAACTCAGGCACAAGCCTCACCTAGGGCTCAAGCCTATTTCTCAGCATCTCAAACACACTCACGGCTAGTAAATTAGGCCTGAACTGTTTATGTCTATCCAAAACTGTGGACAATCTCCCTTGAGCTCTGCATGCTCAACAAAGGGACCCACAAGTGACACATGTGACCGACCACTGAGGTTGATCGTCATCATCTGGATAGATCCTTTGAAGTAGCCTCGCAGTTGGATGTGTTGTCTGCTCAATATCGTGCGACTAAGGATCTATTCTTTGACCCGGATTGCCTTCGCTCCTGCCATAGCTTTGGTGAAATTCG
>NW_020622649.1:0-549 GCF_003573695.1 Papaver somniferum
GTTGGTAAGCTTTTCGCTTCGACCAAGTTTATCTTTACCTAGTGACGAAAGTCATGAATGTTTCAATCACTTTGAAAATTTCTTTGACGAGAAATAGTGTAACAACTGTATAACGTCCTCTAAGAATGTTTCAATGATTGGAATGAGAGTTTAGATTACATAACCAATGGATTCCTTGAACCGAAGTATTCGAACTTTGTTGATCAAGAGAACCGGAACTATGGCAAGTGCCAAGTCCGCGAACTGCCGAAGTTCTCAAACCCGAGAATTTCTGCTGGAGTTTACAAACTACTTGTATGAGCCAAGTCCGCGAACCGGTGTAGTTCTCGAACCCGAGAATTTCTGCTGAAGTTTGTAAACTCTATCCGATATCTTAAGTCCGTGAACCTAGTCTGCGAACTTGAGAAGGTTATATATCTAAAGATGATTTCTGAACTTAATCTTAAAAGACTAAGGAATGCATTTGCAAACCGTAGCTATTAAAGTTCATGAACCGATTCGAGTGAATCAAATCATCTTTGCTTCAATTGTGTCTTGTGTAGTTACATA
>NW_020622650.1:0-469 GCF_003573695.1 Papaver somniferum
CCCCAAATACTAAACCTGCTTAGCTAATAATAATATAACCTAAACCTGAAGTAATAGAATCTAGATCTTCGAACTTAAGGAACATAATCGCATAAAGTAAAACAAAACTAATTCCCAAACACTCTGATACTTAATAGATGAAAACTCTCAAATGATATGAATATATTAATATGTTGTTTTACAGATAAACAAAGAATACACACACATATATATATATAAGATCCATAAATGTTCTTAATATTCTAAAGTTTCAAATTACGAAACAAATATCTTCATGCGCGCCATCTCTTCTGAAAACTGAAACTGAAGTGGGAACAAGTGAGCACATCATCCCAAATGGGGGCTCATTGGTTATCATTATAACATTCCAGTAATCACTAACATGCATCACAGTTCTACTAAAGAAAAACGATAAATATCTTTCACACATAACATAGAGCAAAAGATTGATTCAATTCATATCCCCATA
>NW_020622651.1:0-2720 GCF_003573695.1 Papaver somniferum
AGGAGTGGCAAAGGAAATCTGAAATCGTTAGAGATGATGCCTAACCCTCACCGATTCTAAGAACGCTTCATCTGACGTACCAGAGGAAATGTCGGAATTCGGATTTCTCATCGGAGCTTTCCTAGTACTGCTGAAGAGAAAACAGAAGGAAGAAGTTAGAACAACGGCAAAAAGAAAAGCCAAAAAAGAAAACAAAAATAAACATGCACCGGTGAGAAAAAATCAGCAACAATGGAGGATAAACTCCACAGTCGAAGAAAGATGGAGGAACAGTCGGTCAAAATAACCGAGACGATTGCAAAACCCAAGAGAAAAAGTGGAGCAGTTGCAAGAATCACTGATATCCAGGGAAGTAACATTTACAGAATCCAAGAATAACTGTGATAATCATCGGAGAAAACAAAAAGGAGAAGTAAAAAGAAAAGGATTATACCGTCTTGGGGTGCGAGATGGGGATTTTCTCCTAGACATTATAAACTTCTTTATAGGAGACAGGAAGTTAAGAAGGAATAGTAAGAGATAAAGAAGAGAAAGAATGAAAAAGTTGTGAACTCTGAAAAGAGATATTAAATGCGACATTCTCTCCTCCCAAAAGATCTTATAAGAAACCAAAGTACCACCAACTGGCACCTCAAGTCCAACGGGTAAAAGCGCACTAAAAGTGCAGACGTGGCGGAAACTGCGGACATGGCGAAAAATATGGGACGGTTACATAGTTTTCTCCCCAATATGCCCTCGGCAAGTTTCAAAGAAAAGGATCAAAATGTGTGGGTAAAATACCCGACGGCCACGTGTCAACATCTCAAGAGATGATTACATGATAATATGATGAGATGAGAGCATCGAATCATCCTCTAAAAAGGAGGGTTTGTCTGAATCGAGGCAGCTGCACAAGCGTCGAATGAACGACGCGTGTAAGGAAAGGTCCAATCTTCTCAGACGGCCAAGTCTAAAAAGCAGGAACGCATTTAATGAAGGATAAGAACAAGACATGGGAAGACCTGCATCGTGACGGAAGACTCAGAAGATTTATACTACTACCCAGAGGTGACAGAGCACGAGGTTCTCCATACAAGGGCAGCACGAGACGAAGGAGAGCGAGACTACTCGGAGGAAGAACCAGACTAGTCATCACGAGGGATAGTATAGAGCCAGTCCGAGGCCGCCAGGACGATGGAAGACAACTCACCAAACTCGGATGATCAGGCCACCAAAAGTTTATTCCGCCTATAAATACCGGTCCATGTAGAAGGGGATGGACAACTTATGTAATCTTAGATGGTCTTTCTACAGAGAATTCCTGGGAGAGATCTAGATAGAGAAAAAGTGACAAATCTAGAAGAGATTTCTAACTCTTTCAAAGATAAGACCTTATAATAATAAGAAAACATCTTCTTCCCGTGGATGTAGGTCTTCATGGTCGAACCACATTATATACTTGTGTTAATCTTTACATTTCATGCTCTTTACATTTTGTTCATAGTTGAATCTTGTATGTTTTAGTAGTTTTTAGCCTTTCATTTCACTTGGATGTAGTCATCTGAAAAGATGCAACTACATTTTGGATTGTATACAGAGAGAACCACAACACAAACGATATTTACCTACTTTTACTTATTTACTTATTTTGCTTCAAAAGTACATGAACTTAATTTAAGATTTTTGCAAGATCCATTTCGCTCCCTTCCGCGACTTTATTTATTTTATATGTCTTGTCGTCTTGAGATACAGTAGAAGCAGATGACCATAGGTGATTGTGGCTCTTATTTAGTATATATACCTAGCAATGTAGGTCATGTGCCCAAAGTACAGACTCTAAGGCTGCTTTTTCACTGTAGCTGGCTCCGATGCTGACCGAGAATCACCATGTTTGGATTCCGAAACCTGAATTGGCAACCAATGAAAACCGTACCTACCTCCATAAACTGGTACAACGTTGGATGGTGTGGATACATATCTAGGTGGTGGTAGTTCCGCTGGTACAATTGTAGATGGTGCGGGTGCAGACATTGGTGGTGGTAGTTCTTGCGACGACGTATTATCACCATTTACAACATTGTCGGGGCCATTATCATGTATGGTTCCTCTAGCGCCGTTGACCACGTTATAATTAGTAGTGCCTGAAGCACTAGCTTCAGGATCCTGGGCAGCAACGCCACCTAGGCTGATGAAACTCTTAGGATAGTAAGTACTACTATCCACAAAAAGCATTGTCATGATCATGAAAAGGGAAAACATCTTTTTATCAATATCCATGGTAGACTTAAATCTACTCTTTCTCTAACTATAATCAAGCTAGCTAACTGTCTCTTGTGTTCACTGAAACTTCCAATTTATAGTGTGAACTTGTGAGGGCGTTATGGGAAGCGGAATGTAAATACAATTTGTCTTATTCATGCATCTAAAAATATGCGAAATAAAATTGAGGGCATTGTATTTGTTTTTGAAGCATTGAAGGCTTTGTATATTTGTATCTATTCATTATATAGCATGTTTCCTTAATGCGGTGGGATGATGATATATAGTCACCAAACTGATTGATACAGAGTTCTTCTCTATATAGATTTTGACATCTGCTATATTGATCCATTTGAAAATGGTCACTCTCCAACTTAATTGACTAATGAAAGAGCAATTATTAATTCAGTTGCTAAATAGACTATAGATTTTGGCTTCATATGTGATTAAATGTGATCATAGAATTGATTAATGCTGATTAA
>NW_020622652.1:0-448 GCF_003573695.1 Papaver somniferum
GACTTATATTCCCGAAGAACAACCTAGTATTATCAATCACCTCACAATAATCTTAATCGTATGGTAGCGAAACAAGATATTGTGGAATCACAAACGATGAGACGAAGATGTTTGTGACTACTTTTAATCTTACCTATCGAAGATAAATCTCAAGCAAATCTTAGCAAAGATAATACTCAATCACAATAGAAGAAGTAAGATCGGAACACACAACTACAGAGAAAATAGTTGGGTCTGACTTCACAATCCCAATGAAGTCTTTAAGTCGTTAACCTATAGGGTTTCGTGAAAAACGTAAGGTTAAAGGAGAATCGACTCTAGTCGCAACTAGTATCACACAGGAGGTGTGGGGATTAGGTTTCCCAGTTGCTAGAGTTCTCCCTTATATAGTTTTCAAATCAGGGTTTGCAATCTAAGTTACCTTGGTAACAAAGCATTCAATATTCAC
>NW_020622653.1:0-1306 GCF_003573695.1 Papaver somniferum
CGAAGACCCAATGGAAGAATAACCGCTTTCCAGAACTCACCATTCACCTAAAGATGATCGAGCCGAGAATACATGGAAGAAGAATAAACATTTTTCCAAGATATTTGAACTCTCTAGGAGGTTTATTGGAACTGGTTTAATCCTTTTTGTGTAGTTAGCGTTTCTCTAAGTTAATAACCAGTTTAGTTCTTCAAATATGACAAAGCCTGGGATCTGAATGTGCTTAATGCTTAGTTTGATAATGACACAGTAAAGAGAACTAGAGATATTAGAATTCCTTTTGATGGTAAATGGTGTTTTTTTTGTCGAGACTGCTTATAAAGCAATCTTGAATACCAGAAAATGTTTCTATTTCCTGGAAACTTTTTAGGAAAACTAGGATTCCCAACAATATTCTTCACTTTTTATATAGTTGTTTGCCTGTTGGTGTAAATCCTGATGAGCATAATTGTCCTTTTTGTAACTGCCATATTTGAACTTTACTACATCTCTTCATAGACTGTTCCTTTGCTATGAATGTGATATTACTAATAGTTCTGTGCAGCCTATGAACACTCAATTTCATGAGTGGATTTGTGGCATGTTTCAAGGAAATACCCAAGATAGTCAAGGAGGGGCAATATTTGAATGGTTTGGCTTTATTTTATGGCTTATATGGAAATGCAGGTGCTGGAAAATCTTTGAAAAAGAACCAAACTTGCAGAAACTGGTGCACATGATAAAATCAGACTTTGCTGATTGGAATAAACAGACAGTTAGTCCCAATAAGTCTACTGCTCCAAATAATATACAAACTAGATCTGTCTGGAAAAAACCAGCTGCTCCTTTCTTTAAAATTAATTTTGATGCAGCTTTTAAAGAGGAAACTCATGAACAGAAGCAGTTCCTTCTGATTCTGACATGCAATACCTTGCCGTAGGGCTCAGAATACTTTTCAATATCTTGGATCCCTGTATTCGTTGGATCAAAACGTATCACGAACAACGGTTTAGTAGGCTTATGGTTTGCCAACGATCTAGATCCATTACACTGATTACCGTGTTCTTCCTGCTGGTTGAGAAACATGAAAAAGAAGCAAAAAAACAAAATCCTCATGAACCAGATAGCTAGGTATAACCCATTTTACCAATAAAGAACAAAGCTAGGCACACAGGTCACAGCACCGAATATGACTGCACGAGAGCCAATTACATGAAGTGTGAAATGAACCGACTGAAATACAAGGAAAGAAGATGACTACTCACCGAAAGACTGCGCCCAGTGTATAAATGGGGTACTATCGAGGCTTCGGAAGGCATCTTCAGCG
>NW_020622654.1:0-701 GCF_003573695.1 Papaver somniferum
TAATGCTAAACCCCAACGTGCGAAGATGTGTCCAGGATAAGACTGCCCGATATAACTTGTATTAGCACAATACAAGTTACCCACTCTTAAACTCAGCAATGGGGATGGAAGTAAAACGCCGCACGAAAATAAAAGAAAGAAGATGAAAAAAAGTAGAACTAAAGATGATCGCTGCTTGTATGTTTTGAAAAGAGATTTTCAAGTTGTATTTATAGGAAAATTAACTTGCAAATCAAGTTAGGTTTAGGTTTTTTCTTATAAAACGAGTTTTGTTTCTTGTAAAACAATTAAACACAAAAAAGGAATTTTTCCATAAATAAAACTCTTAAATAAATTATTTATCAAGTTAAAAACTTGCAAAAAATAATTTCAAGTAGACACGGACTTGGTGCTTGGTACACGCGCATGGGCATGGGTCGAAACATGTATTTTTCGCCCCACCCTCTCCACCCACATTGTTTTAAAACATATCCATGAGAACATGGTAATATAGTGGAGCACCTCTTTAGTTTTCCACAATGTGGGACTAAAGGTTCCATTTCATTCACTCAAAAATGAGTGAGTATCCTTAGACCCTTAGGTCATGAGATCAAACCACACCAAGACCAAAAAATCATTTATTAAATAACTCATTTTCTCCAACAATCCCCCACATGAATGAAATCTCGGTAAAAAACGAAAAATCAGAGTACGGAAAATAC
>NW_020622655.1:0-397 GCF_003573695.1 Papaver somniferum
TCAAAGCGATTGAAACATTCATGACTTTCGTCACTAGGTAAAGAAAACAATGGTCGAAGCGAAACGCTTTTACCAACACACATTTCGAGATATAGATAAGAGTGATATACTCGGCTCGAAATTTCTACTGTGTATGATCATAGTCTATATATATAGCATACGACTTTTGTCTCTAGAAAAGGATATAAGATAGATAGACTTTGGACTGACAGATGAGTTCAAGTCTTCACATACCTTTTTGTCGAGAAGTTCCACCGATTTTTTGAGTAGTTCTTCTTCTTGTCTGATGAATCGCCATGAAGTCCTTGGGCTCAACTACACCTTCTAACCTAGTCCGAGACTTAGCTATAATAGACTAGAAATCAAGACTTATAGTTTTGATCACTAACATTGACAA
>NW_020622656.1:0-2253 GCF_003573695.1 Papaver somniferum
TTATTTTCGTAAACTAAAGTTCGGTGATATCCTTATTTTACGAAGGAACCGAACTTATGGACTTGTGTTGTTCTAATACAAGGAGTTCAGTTAAAAGTATTTTTTTGCGAATCAACCGAACTCTGAGTTCGGTTAAGAAAAAATTAATTCGTGATAGCCGAACTTTTCTCTGGAAAAAAAGCCCTCCATTAAACCTCTCTGCAACTTCCATTTTCAACTCATTTTAATGATTACTTCTCATTTATTCAACCAAAAACGAATGACAAGTAATGGGTTTGTGAGAATATCTTAGTTAATGTTTTAAATTAAGCTATATATATATATATATATAGTGGTGGTGGTGGTTGGTGGTGGTGGTAATCGGAGGTGGTGGTAGTAATCGGTGGTTGGTGGTGGTGATAATCGGAGGTGGTGGTGGTGGTAATCGGCGATGGCGGGTGGTGGTGGTGGTGGTAATCGGTGGTTGATGGTGGTGATAATTGGAGATAGTGGTGGTGGTAATCGGCGATGGTGGGAGGAGGTGGTGGTTATATATATATATATATATATATATGTGGTTATTGGGTTGGTTTTAAATTAAATTAGGTTAAGGGTAGGTTAGTCATTTCAATGCTTTAGGACACCCCTTATAGTTATAGGAAAGGTGGCCTAATAAAACCATGGTCCCCTCAAAAAAACCATGGTCCCTAAAAAAAAGAGTTACTATTTATCTTGTTTTTCTATTCTTAGAGTGGTCATCAATCATCATTCTGCCCAGTGCCCATGACCTGTTGCAAAATGGTGCAGTAAGTGCCGAAGTGGTAAGAAAGCAGGTATATTTACATTTGAATGGGCTTTATTACAGTAATATAAAAACCGAGTAATGAATCATTTGCGGTAGCGAATGTAGCGATTGTTGAAGGTGTGGTTTAAAGCTCATACAAAAGTTAAGTGTCAATTGCCATTCCACCTCAGTTTTCCATGTTTCCTTTACAAAATATAAATGCTACCCTCAGCTTCTTAAGCCGGGAATTTCTCTGGTAGAGTTTCTGATGTAGTGATCGCGCTGAGACTGAGACGATCATCTTACACTCAGCTTACACCGACCTCCGTTTTTCTGAGTCGTGCTATATATCCACTTGAGGAAATACTTGGCGGTGGAATTTTTTTTGAGAATGCAGCTTAATTTAAGAAGAAATATAGATCATACATATTGCCTTCTACAGTAAAGAATACACAGACAAACCTTCAATGTGCGTCATGTTGACAGGCCATTTTGGTGTCAGTTGGCAAGTCTAGTAACCTCTTTTCCAGCTTAATGAAGATGTTCTATAGTAATTTGTTTGTACATATGCATCTCGCTCTATTGCCTGCAGTGAGAGACGATAATTCATCCATAACACACAAATAGAAAATTTCCAAGAAACGTAGGATGTCTGATCATAGAAACAATATAGTTAGTTACAATCCTATATTGACCTGTTGCCAATGAAGAGGACTGGCCGACTGTGTATATATGTAAGTCATCAGTTATCTTGCAAGGGCGTATGTGATTAGTTTTGTGTGTTGCTCAAGTTAAAGACGGGGATGTGAAATCCATTTCAGTTCCTGGTATATTATTATATTCTTGGGAATTATTATGATTTAGTGATCTAGCTAGTTGAATCAATTAATCTGGTCTTCCACACATCCACGGTATCGTACATAACTTTTTAACAGATAATAACTGAAAAGGATTGTTCAAGTTATCTAGGTCATACATTTCAATCATTATACTTGCTTGCACTACATCATTTTCTTTCTACCTTAACCTATCCATCACCTACATATCTGCCATATACATATGATGCCAAGTTCAGAAAAGTACTCCTTTGATGATCATGTATATTAGTCTAATTCCTATAACACTGCAAGCACCAGTCTCCACCAATTAATGCCGTCTGTAATCATTTCAAGATGAACCCTCTTTGTAACTCCATATATATATGCATGATTGCCATAAAAGTAGCTCTACGATCTCCCTGAGAACAGCTAACAAGAATTAAGTGCCACTCTTATATATTTGCACAACTAGCTTAACAATGCATATTATTTTCGATTAGTATAGATTGGGGAAAAAAAAAGATGTCTGACTAACATTTGAACCCGAATTTCTTTTAAAACAGGATAGGATGGTCAACAGTACTAAACACATTCACCATTGTTTATTCTTATCTTAAGATTCAATAAGATCTTTGGTGACCATCTATATTTTTGAGAAGCTTTAACCAAATT
>NW_020622657.1:0-284 GCF_003573695.1 Papaver somniferum
CATATATGCAAACGAAGGAATACAGTAAACCCGCTGACAGGGGATTCACGGGTGTTTCGAAAAACTTACCTCCCGTACCAGACGGGCGAAGAACCGTTGAAGTCGACTCGGGCCACGACTCCTATGTCATGTACGAACCTGAGGGGCCGAGGCGATATCGTAATCACTGTCCTTCTCTGCACACAGTTTTTATTTAAACCAACCCTTCCGTAGGGTTTAAAAATAATAATGTCCCAGTCCAAAAATAAAGTCCAAAAAGTGTCCAAAAATAAAAAGAAAAATTA
>NW_020622658.1:0-662 GCF_003573695.1 Papaver somniferum
AAAAAAAAAAAAAAAAAAACCAAAATTTTGCTCCTAATTTCAAAAAACCAAAACTTTTCTCCCATTCAAAAACCAAATTTTACTTGCTCCCATTTTAACAACCAAATTTTTTCTTCTTTAACCCATTAAAACCAAACTTGCTCCCAAAATTTTAAAAAACCAAAAAAATGTCTCCCACCAAAACCAAATTTTTCCCAAAAATCCAAACCCTTTAAAAACCAAATTCTGAGCTTTGTACATAGTTACTTAGCTTTTGAGCCAATCATGTCTAGGTTTTGGCCTGCTTCGGGGAGTGGAAACAAAACACTTAGAGAACTTGCTTACGGGCCAAATTCACATTGTGATCCTCCTCCATTCCATGACGTCAATAGTTATAGGAATTATTATGGACATTTTCAAAGTCCCGAGCCTCAATACATGAACCCTAATAACTATTCACACATGCATCATTCATCGCAACGTGAAAATGAACATTCTGCTAGAGCCTCACTCACACAATCATCACTTATGGATCAAATAGAAGCTCGAATCACAGCTTTAGAAATGCAATCACATGAGGAATCTGTCACATCTAATTTTCTTAGGCAACCTGAAATCTATGCATGTCCCGCATGTGGTAGTTTAGACCACCCTGTTGAGAATTGTCATATTTTGCATACTTT
>NW_020622659.1:0-877 GCF_003573695.1 Papaver somniferum
ATTCCTAGTAAAGGGCAAGGACTGGACCATATAAGATAAGGGTTCGGATTTCATCACCGCTCCCTTCTTGCCCGCCTTAGGAAAACGAAACCTAAAGCGAACCTAAGCCTAAAATTTGGACTAGAAAGAGACCTATAGGGTATCGAGCTTAACAGGACAATCATTCGAAAAATATTGGTTACTCTTTTAAGCACACCTTGAAGTTCTTGACGGTTACTGCGAGTTGAATGCGTGACTGCGCCGCATTGGATCGGTGAGGTTTTGGGTATCAAAGCTCCACTGAGCTTCCCTCGCCTCGATTCAACTTGTTTTAACTCGGATTGATTCCAGAGGGGTTTGCTCAAATTGTAACGAATTCCCTTTCGAAGGATTAGAAGCTGGTCTAGAGACAATCTAAGTGGAGCCATCATGCTTGTTGTTTGCTAGAAATCTTTAGGTTTGCTGTGGTAAAGTCGAGTCAGCCTGTTGTGTGATTGCTAGAACCTTCCTGCTAGGATTTTTTTTATTTCTTTTTGAATTCTTTTTAGTGTATGCCCGATTTTGTTAATAGGGATTGGAAAAGAGATACTCTAGGTCGATTGATTAGCGAAAAACCTAGTAGTTCTTCTGATTTAAGCAGGGAGCTCGAAGACTCTTCTTTGGAGAGCCCTGTTTTTGGAAACTTCAGTTTTGAGAATTTATCTCTGAGTGACAAAAGTACCCCTAGTACTCCAGTTGTGCCAACGATGGCAACTTTGAAAGATTACATGTTCCCAACTAGGACCAACCGAGCTTCATGCATTAAATTGCCAGCCACTACAGCTAATTTCGAGATAAAACCTAGTATTCTTCAGATGATCCCTATATTCTTAGGAAAAGATGATGAGAACCCTTATTT
>NW_020622660.1:0-1217 GCF_003573695.1 Papaver somniferum
GTCCAGACCGAAGTTAGTTTGTAGTAGGCTAGTGTCTGTAGCGGCTTAATACAGTGTGTGTTCAATCTGGACTAGGTCCCGTGGTTTTTCTGCATTTGCGGTTTCCTCGTTAACAAAACTTCTGGTGTCTGTGTTTTTCTTTTCCGCATTATATTTTGTTATATAATTGCAATATCACACGCTGTGTGTTTGAATCGATCAATTGGGAAATCCAAACTTTGGTTGTTGATTGAAATTGATTGATCCTTGAACATTGGTCTTTGGTACCGTTCAAGTGTTTTCTCTTGTATTCAATTAGACTCGAAGATTTCTATTTGCTTGAGTAAGTATTGAATCGAGAAAGAGTAATATAACTCTTTGATATACTTTTATTAAGATTGAGTCTGACTGTCCAGTTGATTCTCTTAAAAGTATATTGGAGTTAGTCCATCCAAATTGCTAAGCGAAATATTGGGTGTGGTTGTTGTACCCCCTCTTTTTTCACTCTTTGCTTGCAATCATATTTTCAAGACAAGATCTTAAACTGTGCATCCTTTAATGTCTTCGTCTATATAAAGATTCACGACTTCCTGAGGTCTTGAAGAGTTCTCCATACTTTTTTATTAGGGATGGACGAAACAATATAATATGTATGTTTTCGAGAACAGGAGAAGGAACCCTTGTTATGTAAACCCTAAAAACTCTCAAGAAGAGGACACGAACGTTGGTGGACCAATTACAGAAAGTTAATGGATCAGACAAGATCCAAAATAAGGAAATACTCTTTGTTTTCAAATATCTCATATCTTTTCATGACTCAATAATTTAGAAGATACTTTAAATTAGTGCACACAAAAAAGATACCTTAACATATACATATGGACATTGAAATCCTTCAGTAACGAGGATAAAACTAATGAAATTCATATTTTCATCCAGACTATTGTCTGACCCTGTTTTCTGCATTTAGATGATAGAAAGTACATAATTTCCATACTTCAGCCAACTTGTTATTGTACATAGTTTTCTGCACATGGACATCACCTAATTACTCGTAGAAAACATGGAAACCTTCGATTCTAATTCTGCGTGAATTAAAACTTTTAAGGAAGAAATTGCATTTTAGACTTCTTTTCACAAAAGTTATACGAGGTTAGATCAGAGTAGAAGGTAAAATCCAGATCTCAAAAATTTAGCCGGCAAAAAAACTGTGCACTACCTTGGAATTGGAAATGCAC
>NW_020622661.1:0-451 GCF_003573695.1 Papaver somniferum
GAATATACGATGGAATCTTACCCGTAAATGGTTGGATTCGTTCTTACGAAGTTTCAGACCTATTCTCGAGTCCAGGTTTCGATCTCGGACCCAGTTTATTTCTCGAAGTTGAGTAATTTAGGGTTTGCTGAGCGTTTCTGATAATATACGATGGAATCTTACCCGTAAATGGTTGGATTCGTCGTTCTTACGAAGTTTCAGACCTATTCTCGAGTCAAGGTTTCGATCTCAGACCCAGTTTCTTTCTCGAAGTTGACTTATTTAGGGTTTGCTGAGCGTTTTTGAGAATATACGATGGAAGCTTACCCGTAAATGGTTGGATTCGTCGTTCTTAGGAAGTTTCAGACTTATTCTCGAGTCCAGTTTTCGATCTCGGACCCAGTTTCTTTCTCGAAGTGGACTAATTTAGGGTTTGTTGAGCGTTTCTGAGAATATACGATGGAATCTTACC
>NW_020622662.1:0-388 GCF_003573695.1 Papaver somniferum
GTAGTAAAACATCGATTATTTTGTTGAGACCCAAATCTATCTTGGTAGATTTCTCGAGATACCTTCTTACGAAGTTTTGTTATAGCATCGATAACTTCCTCCGGTTTAGGAGGGAAACCTGGCAAATAAACATCCACAAGAATTAGCTTATCAACTCCTCGAATAGTACTATAAGAATCAGTACTGAACATCCCTCATGTAATAGTGCAGGCTCCCATAGCAATGCCGGCTGTTAAAATTAAGTCCGCTTGCCTAGGACTCGATCTTGGTACCAAGCCATAATGATCAAAGTCGAAGCGCGAGCTTATTAATGAAGCAAATTCAATAAAGCAACAATCGGTACCATACAGAAGCGTCCATAAACTGGAGAGTCTTGACCAATTTGAAA
>NW_020622663.1:0-352 GCF_003573695.1 Papaver somniferum
AATCCTAAAAATCCTATTGGATTGAGCTAATGGTCCGAATACTAATATCAACACAGCTGGCATATACAAGGGAACCAGCGGTCGACAAACTTAATTCTAGATCAATTCACTGGCATATACAAGGGAACCAGTGATCGATTTTATTCAACACAATAATAATAAAATTTTTTTCTTTTCTTTTTTTTCAATTTTTTTTTCATTGACATCATGATTGGATCTTGTGGATCCAAGCGCATGTTTCTTGTCAGCAGATTACATGATAGTTCCCTTGGATCCTGCACTCCACGCTTGCTTAGGCGACGGAGACAGGGAGAACACACACATATTGCTTTATCCAAGTGTCATATTTATT
>NW_020622664.1:0-574 GCF_003573695.1 Papaver somniferum
CGTCCATAGTAATGATAATCCTCAATTTACGAGGACCAGCCATCAGTCGAGGACATTTTTGGATCCTCTCTTCAGTTTCATCTCTAAAGTCCCTCTTAGCATAACTCATTTTTTCCTCTTAATACTCTATGTTAATTTTTTCTATGCTTGGTGCAATTTATATATATTTCTAAGGAAAACCCTAATTTCTTAGGTTTTCCATCATTATCTTAAATCACATATTCTTTGGTATTTACATCGAATATTCTATCAATATAAGGAGATATGGAATGAATATTTTCATGTTTATCTAATTTCCTTTTTAATCTAATATACATAACGAACATAACAAACTAAAATAAATTATGATCTCATGAGATATATGGGATGAATATTTTCATATTTATCTAATTTCCTTTTTAATTTAATTACCTAGGTCAGTTGGGGTGGCTCGGCCGGCTGGACCATAGGTGTAACGCAAAAAAAAGGAAAAAACCAAATGTTGGCTAGTTAAACAATGCCCCAACATTTAGCGGCAACACTTTCATGTTGATGCACGAAATTGAACATTTCAACATAGAAAAAATCCAAACAC
>NW_020622665.1:0-439 GCF_003573695.1 Papaver somniferum
CGAATCTCCTAGCTTCTAGATTCCAGTGCTACAGAGTATTATTAAATTTAAGCTTTTCAAAGCTTATCAGAGTCTTCCTGAGCTGTTTAGAGTTTCTCAGATCTCCTTCAGGGTTCTTTAGTGTTTTTAGGAAACGTCCAAAGATAATCTTCATTATTGTATGTAAATTCTGTTAATATCTTTCTTTGTAAAGAATTAAGTTACTTTCAGTTGGGTTTAACGAATACTCTGGTTAGTAGATACTTGTGCTACGAAATATAATTAACTTAAAGCTTTTTCCAAGCTTTGTAGAGTTTTTCAGAGCTCTTTATTTTTTTTCAGAGCTCTTTAGATATTTTAGGGCTTTTTATAGAACATTCAAAGTTGACCTTCACTATTGTATGGTTTTGTTATTGTCATTCTTTAGCGAATCTCCTAGCTTCTAGATTCCAGTGCTACA
>NW_020622666.1:0-291 GCF_003573695.1 Papaver somniferum
CGAATGAAGGGAAGAATTAAGACAGATACAGATCAAACTAAAGATATTAAGCATAACAAACATGTACTTCTTGGAGATAATTGTATTTTTGATTGAGTTATTGATATTAAGGAAAAAAACTAAGAAAGTAAGGTAGATCAAAATTCTTTTTTTTTTTACTTGCTCAATCACAAATCTTTCACTTCTCAACCGAGAACAGAAGGAGTCATACTTTCATACAATATCTTAATTTAATTCTCTGTAATGATCAATAAATTAAGTTAAATTCTACAACTATATGCATGAAATCCT
>NW_020622667.1:0-2113 GCF_003573695.1 Papaver somniferum
TCAACGGTTCGCGAGACGGGAGTAATTCGGAACACCATAGGTACGTGTATAATTCTTTTTACTAATTTGTGTTCGGTATTTAAAATTCGGCATGTATTAATTAATAAATAAATATATTTCTGGTGTGGGGGAGTATCATTTGAGATTTAAAAGAGTATATACGTAATATATTTAGAATTGACACCAACACACACCCAGTGCAGTGGCTTGAGGTGTAGTATTGGAAGCAAGAGAACGAAGTTCGAATCCCATCCTTCACATTTTTGAAAAAAAAACATTAATATCTTGAAATCAGTGGGTTATAGAGTATATATGGTCTTTGAATAGTATTGGATCGGGTGGGCTTTGGGCAAAAGTTAGAAAGTCCGTAACAACAGCTGCCGAATCAAACGGACGAATGATTCGGAAATTCGTAAAATTCACGAATTATTCGCCAAGGCCACAAAACACGCATACCTGGTTCGGAGTCCTTCACATTTTTGAAAAAGAAACATTAATACCTTGAAATCAGTGGGTTATAGTATTGGATCGGGTGGGCTTTGAATAGTATTGGATCGGGTGGGCTTTGGACAAAAGTTAGAAAGTCCGTAACAACAGCTGCCGAATCAAACAGACAAATGATTCGGAAATTCGTAAAATTCACGAATTATTCGCCAAGGCCACAAAACAAGCATACCTGGTTCGGAGTTATGGTAGTTCGGGCTTATTATTCGGGAAAGACCGATACGGAAAAATGCGCGAATAATACGCCGAATTGCTAACTAGGATCCACCTATAGGCTACAGGCACATTTTCTTCTTCTTCTCTTGTTTCTTCGCCGACCAAGCAGAGCAGCCACTTCATCTTCTCTTCCTTCTGCTCGAGCACCACCATCACCATATCAGTGATACCAGTGCCACTATATACGTTCTTCTTTTTCTTAAATCAACTTTCCTTATAACCCTCTTGTTTATCTCTACAGTAGAACCCTAGATCCAGGATTTCTATTTTTGTTACCTAGGGTTTCGAATTACAGAGATGAACAAGAGATTACTTAGATCGATCTACAGGAGGTTGCATAATTGAAAAACAAAGGTTGCAAATCATTTCGATTGATATACATGAGGTTCTTCATCATTCGATTACTTCGATTGATGATTGTTTTTACAAGGTAAAATCCCTTTTCTTCTAAATCATTGGGATAATCTGAACACTTATAAAATCAGATTTCTCTAGTTAATTTTGAAGATGATTAAAAACCCTAACTTTGTTTTTGTTGTTTCATAGCCATTAGAAGGTGGACCAGCTAAAAAAATACCCAAGAGTGTAAAACCATTGGATAGTTTATCTGCTGTTTTATATATTGGCAAAATTACTGATTGTTTCTATGAAAAGGAAATGGAAGGTATGATTTCACTGAGGCATTTCTTCGAATCTACTTTGTTATTTCCATATTTTTGCTTCTGTTTTAGATTAGTGTACACTGATTGTCCAATATATTTGGTCTTCTTTGATCGTGTTACTGGATGTGCTTTGCAGACAAGATTGCAAGCACAGGCTGTGGTTTTTCCATACCCAAATGTAACCTAATATATTTTTGTTCAGGTGACAATGTCTGGGATGAACGGGGGTATGTATTTGTCTATCTAGCATCTCCTTCTATTTCCTTCCTCTGAAGTCTCACTGACTAATTTGTCAATACAAGGGTGTGTCCGCGCTAGAATGATGTCTGAAAATCAATGATTTTGAGATGTAGTCCACATGCTCGTGTGGCACTATTAGGTGCATCATTCTCATATGCCATCCCGATCTTTTTACATACAAGTGGATGCTAGATGCTTTCAGTTAAATTATTCAACAGGTACATATGTACTTATATATGTTTGTTAGCATATGAACAAAATAAAAATTGTCGCAGTAAAATGATAAGTACGATGATAGTCAATTTGATTTGTTTGCAGGCTTAGAGTAAGAGGAGAGAAACCAAAATCCAGTCCTTGTTTGTAGTATCTGAGGAGTTGATTTTGTATGTGTTTGTGTAGCTAAAAGTTCCTTGATAGTCGACCGTGATGGGAAAAGTAAAGAGAAAGATCTGCTTGTAGTTTGCTTTGGCGAGATGTTGATTGATTTTGTT
>NW_020622668.1:0-1070 GCF_003573695.1 Papaver somniferum
CATGTTTTCAATCAAAATAGACACCTCTTGAGCTAAATTATAGCGTTCGAGTCTTTTCGAGTGTGTATTTTTCAAATGTACACTCGAAACTGCTCTAAGTACAAAATTCGTGTTTATGAGGCCTACCCTTCAAGACTTGGCTAACATTTCAAGATCATGTGGGTCTATAGACCAACATATCCTGATCAATAGCATGTTTTCAATCAAAATAAACACCTCTTGAGCTAAATTATAGCGTTCGAGTCTTTTCGAGTGTGTATTTTTTGAATGTACACTCGAAACTGCTTTAAGTAGAAAATTCGTGTTTACGAGGCCTAGCCTTCAAAATTTGGCTAACATATCAAGATCATGTGGGTCTATAGACCAACATGTCCTGATCAATAGCATGTTTTCAATCAAAATAGACACCTCTTGAGCTAAATTATAGCGTTCGAGTCTTTTCGAGTGTGTATTTTTCGAATGTAAACTCGAAACTGCTCTAAGTAGAAAAATCTTGTTTATGAGGCCTAGATTTCAAATTTTTCTAAAATATCAAGATCATCTGGGTCTATAGAACAACATGTCCTGATCATTAGAATGTTTCTAATAATAATAGAAACCTGTTGAGATAAATTATAGCGTTCGAGTCTTTTCGAGTGTGTATTTTTCGAATGTACACTCGAAACTGCTCTAAGTAGAAATTTCATGTTTATGAGGCCTAGGCTTCAAAACTTGGCTAAAATATCAAGATCATGTGGGTCTATAGACCAACATATCCTGATAATTAGCATGTTTTCAATCAATATAGACATCTCTTGAGCTAAATTATAACGTTCGAGTCTTTTCGAGCGTGTATTTTTCGAATGTACACTCGAAACTGCTCTAAGTAGACAAATCTTTTTTATGAGGCCTAGACTTCAAAATTTAGCTAAAATATCAAGATCATCTGGATCTATAGACCAACATGTCCTGATCATTAGCATGTTTCCAATAGAAATAGACAACTGTTGAGCTAAATTATAACGTTCGAGTCTTTTCGAGTGTGTATTATTTGAATGTACACTCGAAACTGCTCTAAGTAGAAAATTCGT
>NW_020622669.1:0-835 GCF_003573695.1 Papaver somniferum
CGTGGATTCTTCATAACTTCAAGTATTCTCCATAACTTCAAGGATTCATGAAAAATAATAAAATAAGGAAAGGTGTGCGGGACCGGGGAACCTAGCCGGCCGGCCATACCCTAGCCATGGTTGGTCCCACAACTTGCAATCCCTAATCTTGCATAATTGTTATTTTCCTCAGTTCATGAAACTCCTGGGTTTGAGCAAAATTCATGATTTCTCCATATTTTCTCAAATATTGCTCAAATCACAAAAAACCAACAGCCAACATAGTCGCACGACTGGCTAGCCTCTCACGAAAATTTTAAATATTAAAACATTTTTATTTTAATATTTTCGAAATATTGATGAATTGAGCATACATGCTCATTCCAACAAAAATCGAGAATTCTCAGTCAAGATGAAACTCTTCTGTAAATTCACTAAGTTGCTCGAACGCGCATCAAAAAATACTGAAACTCTCAGTATGGAAACATGGACACCACGGAAGCACGTGCATGCCTCCATGACCAACCAGAGTCATTCCTAGGGCTTGCACAAAGCCGGTCCCACATGTTTTCATAATTCCGACCTAATTTGCTCAATTGCTCATACTGGGCCCGAACTCTCTCCAACCAACTGGAGAATCCTTCAAATGACCAACAACTGGTCCCGTGACCACCAAGAGCCGGTCCCATGCTCTCTTGGTCGGTCCTCATCTCTTATACCTAGGTTTTGTCACCTAATGCTGAATCCAGCAATAGTTCAATAAATGGTGAAAACTGCATTAAATCATCGTTCTTTCACTAACTCTCAAACTAAGAACCCTGGTGCGTGCTCACTCGAGCACTTGGCATCACATGGA
>NW_020622670.1:0-394 GCF_003573695.1 Papaver somniferum
TAAATTATAGCGTTCGAGTCTTTTCGAGTGTGTATTATTCGAATGTACACTCGAAACTGCTCTAAGTAGAAAATTCGTGTTTATGAGGCCTAGCCTTCAAAACTTAGCTAACATATCAAGATCATGTGGGTCTATAGACCAACATGTCCTGATCAATAGCATGTTTGCAATCAAAATAGACACCTCTTGAGCTAAATTATAGCATTCGAGTTTTTTCGAGTGTTTATTTTCCGAATGTACTCTCGAAACTGCTCTAAGTAGAAAATTCGTTTTTATGAGGCCTAGGCTTCAAAACTTGGCTGAAATATCAAGATCATGTGGGTCTATAGACCAACATGTCCTGATAATTAGCATGTTTCCAATCAAAATAGACACCTCTTGAGCTAAATTATAG
>NW_020622671.1:0-771 GCF_003573695.1 Papaver somniferum
GAGCGAATTGATAAAGAGTCTCGGCACCATGAACTAGCTTTTTAGAGTATTTCTTGTTGTCTTTGAATACAATCGATGCAGAAGCTAAGGCAGCAGCCATTTCAGCTGCAAGATCCGAGCATCGATGGCACTCATGCACATCCCTTGGATAGTCCATGTCCTCGGGTCTCATCCAGCAATAACGGTCATTAGGAGTATCAATCTTGCCAGTCCATCCTGAAGTGTCTCCTGTTCCAACCTATGGCATATAAATTAAATAACGACTAGTTTTTAGAGTTGACTTCGACAAAATATACATTAATGGCTTTGGCTTAAGCTTGGTGAAGGTAACATGGGTAGGGTTATTTGTGGCTAAGTACTGGGAACCTTAATTTAATATGCAAGACCTAGAATCGCGGCACATGAATCATTGAGAAGAGCTGAAGATCTGTACCATACATAACGGGATTTGCTTTTGTAAAATCTAAATAGTTTTAAGGAAATGTTTGAATACCTGTGCATAAATCCTGTCAATGGTATCAGCAGAACTATCAAAAGTCTTAAGGAGATAATCAGTACCCCACTTGATAATCTCCTTTACATGGTTAAGCTCACCAGCAGCTTTGTATTTTCCACTGTATTCAATTACACTCCAACTCAACATAGTCATTGCAAAAGATTGTGGAAAGTTGAACTTGATAGCATCTCCACCATCACAGAAACCACCTACTAGATTTTGGCCAATAAACCCGTCTTTCATACCAGAATCTCCTCTCCAAGAAACATTATTAT
>NW_020622672.1:0-341 GCF_003573695.1 Papaver somniferum
TGACTTGTTACTGCTGATTGGGATGACTTTCTGACGTGGCGTACGAACGGCGCTGACGTGGCAGCTGACGCGACAAAACAACCAGCATCCTGAGACGCTGACGTGGTAAAATTTGATGATGTGTCGTTCCTGACTGGACTGTGTGCTGATGTGGCACTGCTTGTGTGGATTATTCCTCTGACGTGTCATTAGAGTCTGCTGACATGTCACTGATGACGTGGACTTCTGCTGACGTGGTGAGTTCAGTCAATTGGTTGGGTCGTATCGGTCTGGTTCGTTTTGAACCGTACTGAACTGGTTCGCTCTGAACCGAACCAGTCTGACACTGAACCTATTTGTGA
>NW_020622673.1:0-639 GCF_003573695.1 Papaver somniferum
AAAATAACTGCGTTCTGGATCCCGAGCGACAACAATGTGTCCATACATTTCCCACAGTTCCTTGTACATAGCAGCATATCCGATAGGAACGCTAAATCCTCCAACAAGCTGGTGATACGAGAGTAACTCACCAAATTGAGGATCAAAGGAAATACCTGCAGTCGGATACTCATGCACTATCATCTGGTTCTCAACTACTGGAGCAGCATCGGTGATCATAGAGACAATTTCAGAAGAAGTAGCTTCTGCTATTTCGGGTTCGGGTTCCACAGTCTGAGGCACAATTAGAGTTTATTCTAGCTCCAAGGCATTAACGACCAGCGTTTCATCATCTTGAGGCACAGATATGGAAGTCTTGTCACCGACAACTGCTGGATTTCCCAAACCATCATTACTGGATTCATAATTCCCAACTTCGTTATTCGGCACCTAATGCAAAGATTAAATGGGATTAGAATGATTCAAGGATGGAAATCCAATACGATTATAAAATTAAGAAAGTAAGTGAACTAACATCGTCTAAGTTCCTTATCATGCATCTAAGACGAGTACAAGTAGCATCAAGTCATGAAACACGTTTTCAAAGAAACTCAGCTGAAGAAATTTTACACTGCCCTGTGTTCAATGACTAACTGGGAG
>NW_020622674.1:0-372 GCF_003573695.1 Papaver somniferum
CGACAAGAGAGGATGAAAACAACCCAAAACCGACTGAAACTCAAAATTTGCTATTTTTGGCAAACTTGAGATTTTCCTAAACAATGAAAGTACTTTTAAAAATAAACTAGGGTCCACAAACGGCGACTCAAACGGACTCCTAACGAAGAAGTTATTAGCTGAACAAGACTTTCCTAAAACGGCAAAATCGGGTCTTAGATGCCCAAGACAATGGAATATTGCTAAATTTATAATACCAAGGCGGTCGACGACCACCTTGTCATGATTATTGGGCCGTTTCCCATCAAAATAGACACCCGCCGGGTTGTTTCTCAACAGTCGGGTATTTTGCCTCCAAATAGGCTATGGCGTGCTCGTCTGCATCAATAACGT
>NW_020622675.1:0-773 GCF_003573695.1 Papaver somniferum
CTGTAAAATTCACACAACATGTTGCTTCAGTATATCATCTAGGTGCAAGCTTCGACAAGATGATGGAATCATGCAAACGGAAAAACACCTAACCAAATATACAAAAATGGTAATTCTTAACTCTTACCTTTTATGATCCACTAACAGTAGTGATTGTAGTATAAGAGTTAACACTTTAAAAACTGCTCGTTTCTTCAAAACATACAAAAGACGAGCAAAACTCAGGTTTTCATAAAATGATGAACATTTCTACTGCGTGAGCATTCACCATGGGATTATGAAAACTAAAACATTATTTCATCATAAATAATTACTTCTAAAGATTACACAAAACTCAAGTTTTGATTTTTAAGGAAAATAATATATATATTTACATATGTATATATTAAAAAAAACATTTTTACGTGAGCAAGACTCACGAAAATAAAATTCGTGGACATTCCAAAGTTTCATCAAAAAGAAAAATCCATGAACAGGCCATGGTCTTATAAAAAACAAATATTTTTCCTCCGTACCATCGTTCATTTTCGAAACGTATTTCGATTTTATAAAAGCTCACATCTTTCAAGATAAAGTTTTGGTTCTCATGAAAGCTCATAAACACAATTTTATCACTGGACAGAGGTCTATATATTATAAAAATCTCTCATAAGTCAGGGATTATTACTAGTTTCTTAAATTGACGATCGAACGAACATACGTTTTCTAAATACAAGGGTTTTCTAAAAAAATCACACTCATATATGCACATGTATATAATTTTAGCATGATCA
>NW_020622676.1:0-813 GCF_003573695.1 Papaver somniferum
GGAACCTCCCTCCTTTCTCAGGGGGAGTTAATAAAAACACTATGCTTTTGTCATCTAAGGAACACTATAACCAATGGCAGGTAGGAGGAGACATTTCGACTGAGACAAGTGCAACTAAGTGCTGGTTCATATGGAAGGAAAGGTGCAACAGAGTATTTGAAGCAAAAGCTACATCCTCGCTACAACTTTCAATCATAAATCAAAGACACGTGAACTATTGGAGCACTACTCAAGGAAATATGGACCAACAAACAAGTTGTACTAACTCAGTAGCACAACAAAGTGTCCCCTGGAAGTTACCAGATTCTAAGTGCGACAAGATTAATTATGATGCCTCTTGGGTATCAGATGTTAATAATGCTAGTTATGGACTAATTATGAGGAATGATGCAGGTGATGGAAAGGCAGGAAAGTCTAGAATCATTGAAGCTTCAAGCCCTAAAAAGCTGAAGTTCTAGCTCTTTTACAGGGTGCTAGAGGGCCAAAAATGAAGACATGTCTAGTTTCTGGTTGGAGGATAGCCGTGAAAGATCGGTAAATTTCATCAGTGGAAAGCAGATTATGATGGGAATGGAGGAATCAGAGAATTCTGAAGGAGGCTATGAAGATAATAGAAGCATTTAATAGCGTTCTGGGTTCCAAATTCATCCTCAGAACTGACAATTCAATGGATGACAGATTAGCGGTGGAAGCGAGTAATCTTCAATTTTTAGTTTTTAGTTTTTGGGAAGAAGATATGCTTCCTTCTTTGATAATCTTATTAGTTTGAAAGAAGGTAGTAGTACCAATGTATCAGGCAGAATTGTAGGTTTG
>NW_020622677.1:0-1355 GCF_003573695.1 Papaver somniferum
AGCATAGCTTGGTTTTGTATAAAACCTTTTTACACGACTCCACTCTCATTCTTTTTTCTCAGTACTCTTGTAAGATTCCCAACATACAAGATATATAAACTTGAATAAGTAGATGTCTTAATCGATTCATTAGTTTAGATTAAAGAGAAAAAGGAAAACTTTAATGGCGATCAATTAATTTATTTCTCCATACATCATCATGAAACATAATGGATTCAGTGATTGTAGGATACAAATCAGACTAATTAATGGTGGAACCTGTTTTCTTAATAATAAAAAGAAAAACTAGAAGAAGAATATGAATAGATTCTCTCTACTCGACACAGTTAAATAGGGATACTTTGGTAAATGTCAGAAAAACTCATTGATTAGGTCATGACTAGCGAGTCAAATACGATTTTGGCTCTCCTCGGATCCATTTTTGCTCTCCCTCTAACAAAAATCATCTCAATCAATTGAAGAAATTAACCAACAAAATGAAGAACCAGGACCTGAAAATGACCGGGTATACTTCTAAATAGTCCCAACTAGCTTTTTGTTGCTCAAAGTTATCTAAAGTACGTAAAAAATCAATTTTTTTACATTTTCAGAGCTAATTACGGTTGGAATTTTGTTCAAAACCAACCGTCAATCGAAGAAAAGATGAACTACCAACCGTAACTGGTTAAATTTGAAGAAAACCCCATCGTAAAACCAGTTACGGTTGGTAACCAAATGCTCGATACCAACCGTAACTCAGTTACGGTTCGTAAACTAAAATGGTTACCAACCTTAACTCAAGAAAATTCTCAGATATAAGAACATACGGTTGGTAATTGAACTATTACCAACCGTAACAACATCAAAATATCCAGTTACGGTTAGTAATTGAGTTAAAATCAACCGTAACTCACATAAACCCAGAAATTTCAATTTTCATCTAAAACCCTAATTTTTGATAGAAATTAAACTTAAATCGAACAAAATAAACCAAATCGTAATTGGGTTTTCAAAACATACCTCATATAAGTCATTACGCTACACTTGATTAATTTTCGAATCGTCGATTAATTGAAGACGATGAAATTTTGAGTTTTAATGGAGGTTACGGTTGATGGGAGGAGGAGAAGAGAAGAAGAAAGAAAACAAATTTTCAAATTAGCTTTGATTTAGGTTAAAAAATGGGGAGGGTAATCTAGTTAATTTACACTCCCTATAGGACATCCCCTAACCAACTAGAGGGACATTACTATTACACTGCCGCCCCTCTAATAAACCATGCCGCCCCTATAACAGGTTACAAAAAGAATATAAAATTCCATGTTCTACGACCAAAGCCCAAAAGACAGTATATGAAATTACAGTTATTACACATT
>NW_020622678.1:0-314 GCF_003573695.1 Papaver somniferum
GTGTTGAGACTTGCCAATTACTCAACACCATTACTGCGTTGCTAGGCATAATTCCTCGACACATTCTTCCTCTTGGTGTTGAGACGTGCAGATTCCTCAACACTACTACTGTGTTGCTAGGCATGCTTCCTCGACACATTCTTCCTCTTGGTGTTGAGACGTGCAAATTCCTCAACACCACTAATGTGTTGCTAGGCGTGATTCCTCAACACATTTTCCTCTTGGTGTTGAGACTTGCCAATTACTCAACACCATTACTGTATTTCTAGGCATGCTTCCTCGACACATTCTTCCTCTTGGTGTTGAGACGTGCA
>NW_020622679.1:0-3139 GCF_003573695.1 Papaver somniferum
TGTTGATCAGATGATGGAGTTAGCAAAGGGTTTGGAAAGAAGTGAGCAAAGGTTTATTTGGGTGCTTAGGAATCCGACAGGATTTGAAGTTGGCGACAAATTCAGGTCAGAATGGTTACTGCATGGGTTTGAAGAGAGGATGAAACAGAAATGGCAAGGATTGTTAGTCAAAAATTGGTGTCCACAAATTCAGATTCTATCCCATGAATCTACTGGTGCATTTTTGAGCCATTGTGGATGGAATTCAATTTTAGAAAGTTTGAGCGATTTGTGTTCCTGTGATTGGCTGGCCTCTTGGGTCTGAACAGTATTACAACTCAAAGCTGTTAGAAGAAGAATTGGGGGTTTTCCTAGAGTTGGCAAGAGGATTTGATGCAAATATCAATAGTGAAGACGTCACTCAAACAGTCCGTCTAGTCTTGGAGAGTGACAAAGGAGTTAAGATGAGGAAGAAGGCTGAAGATTTGAGCCAAGAAATGAAGAAAACTTTAATGAAAAATGGCTCATCTGTTCAATCCTTGGATAATTTTGTCAAGCCTTTGTGGATGTGGGGTGAGGAAGATATCAAACGTTGTTAATTTCTCGGTGATGCAGGTACTTTGTTTAGCTGTCATTAGTTACGATTAATTTGTTCTATTTAGATCCTAAAGCCCCTCTCTGGTTTCACAATTGAAGTTTTTGTCCTTGCACAACATATGATTTAATCCCCTGGTCTCATAGTTAATATTTATTCACGAGTCTGAATCATGTTTAGCTCACAAGACCAATATTGTTTACTTATGATGCTAAACTGCCAATATTAGCCCTCTCCAAGGGGGATTTTAGCAATAAGAAGCTCAAAAGAAAAACTAGGATTCTGAAAGAATATTTCTACTAAAAAAAACAATCAAAATACAAATGCTTCTTCACAGTGCAGAAGACTCTGAGTGATTTGCTCATAACAGCAGAAACAATTACAACCATGATTGACCTAAAACAACCAAATTACTATGGAAATTGCTAAATCCTTCACTATTCACTCAGATAGCAACAGTGTGAAGCTGAAATTCTGACTCAAACCAAAATCTGACTCCAAACCAGACAATACTGAAGAAATTACTTGCAATGGGACTCAATAGTGTGATAAGACTCATCATATTTCCAAAACCCTAAATCCCCAGAATGCAAAGAAAGAATCATTCATTATAGACAAACCCACGAAATCTAGAGGAAATCCTCATGATGAAGATCATATACGCGTCGAATTCTATGAAATTTCTTATGAACATTTATCTGGTGTTGACGATGATGGTAGTGGTGGTGGTGACCGCGATGATGATAATGACCTCCTCCTCTCTCTCTCTTGTTACCCACATCCAATTCATCTTTGCTTCCCTTCAATTTTGCTGGTAAGATTTCCGCCATAGAGACCGGTGGAGGAGTAATCACCGGTAAAGACACAGGTATAGGTGCCGAGATAGCAGCAGGAGCCGCCACAGATGTTGCAGGAACAGAAACCGAAGCCGGAATAGAAGTATCCGTAATTGAATCAGGATTCGAAGATATAACCGGAAATGATGGAGGAGACAACGAATCTGCCGAAATTGAAGCAGGAGATAACGAATCTGCCGGAACTGTTGAAGGCGGCGGCGGCGAAAATGAAGTTGTTGATATAGCAATCTGGTCAGGAAACTTCACTGGAGGAACATAAGAAGAGAAACACTGAATAGATTGAGTAGAAGAAGAAATAGAACCTAAATCAAGATCACTGTAAACATTATCATTCACATTCTTTCTGAAATTCACAGAAAGAATTCCACCTAAACCATGAACAGTAATTCTTGAACCGGTATAAAGATCTGGAACCACGATTCTCACACCATCAACACTAACAAAAGATGAATTCTCATTAGGATTAGGATTATCATCCTTAGTAATCGTGAGACAATGATGAGGAATCAAAGTATTGATAAAAGAAACCTGATTAGACAATGATCCGCCAAGATTATTACTGAAAGAAAAGGAGGAGAGATTATTGAATGAGAATTGATTAAGAGATACATGATAACGAAGCTTCTGAACATAATCTGAAGAATCAGAAACTAAATCAAGTGAGTAAAGATCAGAATCAGTTGGTGAAAAGAGAGTGATGTTGTTGTTGAAAGTACTGATGATCTGATAACGAATATCTGATGTTGAGATTGCGTTTCCGAATAGATTGTATCCGTTTGCTTTTAATGATGTTATTGCCATGTTTAATTCTTCTTCTGGTATGCCATTAACAACAACATTCATGATGAACAGAAGAAGAAGAATTACAGTAGTTGGAAAAATCAGCTGTTTCTTCATTTCTTGATTTTCAGAGAGAGTGGAAGAAGAAAGTGTCTGGTTCTTGAACGGAGATGGTGGTGGTGATTCTTGATTTTTGTGGCGGTGGGGGAATTAACAGAGAGGTGGCCCTCTTATAATGATGAGCTGTTAAAACGGTTTTGTGTCTCGGTTGAGTGGTGAGACGATTTTGTAACAAACTTGGCCGCTTTTTTCCTCGGGAACTGGGTATCATTTTGTTCTGGTTTCTGGTTCCTAAATGAATCAACGAAGCGCCTGTAGCTCAGTGGATAGAGCGTCTGTTTCCTAAGCAGAAAGTCGTAGGTTCGACCCCTACCTGGCGCGTTCTATTTGTTTTTTACAAATTTTTGAAGTATTGATTTGCCGATTAAAGGACTACTCCTTGGTGTATATCTTTGGCTCAAATTCAGGGAACAGAGATCAATTTCAATTTGCCCACAATTTACAATACTACTAGTACTAGAGAAACTACACTCCAGTTTCAAAACATGGTTCCATTTCAATTCTAGACGTTTCTAGCACCAGCGGCAGCACTACTACCACCACTATAACCTGGTTAGTTAATTAGCTTTCTGATCCATGTACTCGGGTATAACCTGATTAGGTAGGTCTTCCACGATCTACTTGCAAACTCATCAAGAGTCAAATCTGCAAAGGGGGTTAATCCGCAAATGGTGGGAGAGCCGGTTTTGTTATGTTGGTTGATGAACCGAGCGGTTTCCTTAAAAATACCAAACCTCTCTTTAAAAGCTTTTCCGTCTTCCAAATCAAAATGGGTGTCTTCATTAAACGCAAGCCACTTCAAAAACAG
>NW_020622680.1:0-576 GCF_003573695.1 Papaver somniferum
CGTGGATTCTTCATAACTTCAAGTATTCTCCATAACTTCAAGGATTCATGAAAAATAATAAAATAAGGAAAGGTGTGCGGGACCGGGGAACCTAGCCGGCCGGCCATACCCTAGCCATGGTTGGTCCCACAACTTGCAATCCCTAATCTTGCATAATTGTTATTTTCCTCAGTTCATGAAACTCCTGGGTTTGAGCAAAATTCATGATTTCTCCATATTTTCTCAAATATTGCTCAAATCACAAAAAACCAACAGCCAACATAGTCGCACGACTGGCTAGCCTCTCACGAAAATTTTAAATATTAAAACATTTTTATTTTAATATTTTCGAAATATTGATGAATTGAGCATACATGCTCATTCCAACAAAAATCGAGAATTCTCAGTCAAGATGAAACTCTTCTGTAAATTCACTATGTTGCTCGAACGCGCATCAAAAAATACTGAAACTCTCAGTATGGAAACAGGGACACCACGGAAGCACGTGCATGCCTCCATGACCAACCAGAGTCATTCCTAGGGATTGCAAAAAGCCGGTCCCACATGTTTTCATAATTCCGACCTAATTTGCTCAAT
>NW_020622681.1:0-499 GCF_003573695.1 Papaver somniferum
CAGTTCGTCACTCTGAAGGTGCTTAAGAATAGTGCGGCTGATATGTTTATCTCAATTACCAGCCGAAGCTTATGATTAATTTTCTAGGATGTCTATGTATGTCAGGTTCGTATGATTATGTACTTAGTTTATTATCCAAAATTATTATTTAAAATGGTTCGACAGGTTCGTTATTTTGTATGTCGAACCTTTAACTTGAGTTTTTTTTTTCTCAAAATAGAAGTTTGGCTAACAAGTATTATGTTTCAGATGAGACGAATTGTTCATCTATGTATCATACCAGTTATATTTGGCTAATAACTAATAGCCAAACTGTTCATCACAAGTAGGTTCGGCTAATAATTATAAGCCGAACCTCTCTCTGGTTCGTCGAACTTGCATGTGAAGATTCAATTTTTTGAGGAACTCAACCTATAAAACGGGCATTAGAAGTGTATCTTTACATTTTATTTTGTTTACGAGATGAAAATTCTCATTTTTTATTTGAAACGCCCATCTT
>NW_020622682.1:0-686 GCF_003573695.1 Papaver somniferum
GCAAGGATTTCATTACCGTTTAACGACATAGCTTATTTTGTCAAGGACTTTAAGGTGGAAGATAATAGAAAAATAAACCTATTATGACAATCATTCACTTCACTCTGAACTCTACCGATATCATCATTACAATTCGCTATGTACTTTAGGTCTGATGATTTCTTCTCTATTAACTTGTATCTTGTGTAAGATCCTAAATGATTTAAAAGATAGAGCAATGCTTGTTTGAACTTTAGAAGTTTAGAATATAATTTTCAATTCGAAAAACAATTAATCTTCTTATGATGCAGTATTGAAATCAATCTATTGTATTTTTTATTTTTTTTATATAATAAATTACCCAACAACAATTATATTCGAATAACTAATCTCATTTTCATCAAATAATTAAATGAGAATTGTTTTTTTAATGTTTTTTGTAACACTCCGAGTTCCGGAACAAGTCAAACCCATATGGAGATCCAAACTCGAAGCGTTACGGGTTGGAAAGAGACATATGAATATATTTTATTATATATTTATTACAACATACGTACCAGCATGAGTATAATTGAAAAGAAAATAAATCCACTAACAACATCCTCAACATAATATGTATATGTGATTGCATTTCAAATAATGACAAGAAATAAAACCATCCACAAGTTAACTAACTTCTAAATTCCAATACCTCCATTTATGAAATC
>NW_020622683.1:0-1076 GCF_003573695.1 Papaver somniferum
TCCCACTGCCACGCTTGGAGAAAGGCGACATGGATATATTAATCCACTTTCATGTAACCATTTGAAGCGCACATGTCCGCGACCAGCTTATCCAAGTGTGTGTACATAGAACCAAGAAACAAGCTGCCAATAGGGAGAACAACACCTTTTGCCAATTTTATGGCAAACTTGATAAGTTCCTGTCTTATCTCCTTCTTACTCGAGCCGTCATCGAAAATATCTCTGGATAACCAAAGAGCCAAGAACGCCGCGACATGAAGCGTACTATTCTTTTGATTCGGTTCCAACCCATCGGGAAACCACTGAGATACCCATCAGCCATAGAAGCACCTTGTCTCGTTTTCTTTCCGAACGAATCCTTTTGATTTCGCAACCAGAGCGGCGCGCACTTCTTCTTCATCTGCAGACAATTTGACATCGAGGTTTCCAATTACATGAAGGTTCAGCAACACGGCCACGCTATCTAAGGAGATAATATTTCACCCCACTTGCATATGACCGTGTGAGTGTCTGGACACCATCTGGAAATAAAAGCAACCAAGCCTGGAATATCTTTCCTAATTTGAAGAATTGCGGAAGCTGCGACAACATCAATGATCCGCGCCTTGGTCAAACTGGATTTTACACATTCCTGGCTCATCATGAATCTCATTCATTTCTCAAAGGGACACAACGGACTCACAGAGATTTTAAAGTCAATAGGAGAAGCATGATACTCATTCCTCTGAATACAAAACCTTATTACACCTCCTGGCCGAACCGACCGGGCCTCTCCTTCACTTTCGGACCAGTCAGAAGAATCGACACATATTTCGGATGATTTCCCCTAATCGTGGTGGATGTTGTAAAGAACTCATCATCTATGTTTGTCTTGGAATTGCCAACATCTTTCGGTATGGCAGAACTTTTCTCAAATGACATCCTAACGAAAATTCTCTCACGCTACTTCCACATTCGAAATAACTACAATGGAACAATACAAAGAGAAATTATGACGGAAAGTGCATGGAAATTATTTTATCAGACACAGGAGATCCATCCTGGACGCAAGCCAATTTGTTTCAAAGTCGCGTAGG
>NW_020622685.1:0-472 GCF_003573695.1 Papaver somniferum
CGACATTGAAACAACCAACCTGGAGGACCCAGTCTATGTGGACTAAACTGGTCCACTCTTTCCCTAAATAACCAAACAGTTTTCCAAATGTTTCCCTAAAAACCAAAATTTCTCGTTTTCCCATCAAAACCAAATGTATCCCAACAAAACCAAATTTTTTCCAAAAAGTCCAATCCCATTAAAAACCAAAATTTTCTTGTAGATAATGTGTTAGTTAAATTTCCTTTTGTATATATTTTGTGCTCATCCATTGTGACTGCTAATATGATGGATTTTTGCCTTGAAATAACGGAGTTTTAATCGAGCTACCACCGTACAATCGGGTATTCTCTCTCCTTTTACTCTACTCAGCATGTTCCTCTTCATATATTGTTTTATAATTCTTTCCATACTTTGAAACATTGAGGACAATGTTTAGTTTAGGTTTGGGGGTATAGAGTAGATGCCATGATAATTTGCTATAATTGAAAAC
>NW_020622686.1:0-426 GCF_003573695.1 Papaver somniferum
TATAATTCACAAAAGATAAATCATTCGACCAAATTACATCTAGAGTGAGCTACTACTAAGTGGTTTAGAAGAATATAATCTGGTATTGGAGAGCTTCCGTACTCAGTGATTTAAGGAATTTAGGGGATAGCACTGAGCTAGCTGTTATTCCATGGTTGGTAATAATCTGTGATTAACAATAAATAGATGAATATATTAATTTAATGAGTATTTAGTACGAAGAAGGATTCCTTGATCATAATTTCTTTTTATTGTTTAAAATTAAATTTCAATTACTTTATTATTTACTTTGTTTTCAAAACCTAAAAACAAAACCCCCCTTTGTGACACTTTCAACAACTAAAACTCCCTGCTCTTCGTGGGAACGAATCTTATTTACTGCTATATTATTCATTAGTAAAGTAGAAGATAACTGAATTAATTTGT
>NW_020622687.1:0-656 GCF_003573695.1 Papaver somniferum
GTGTATCAACTTTCATGGCTCAACAGCCTATTTATATTGTTCACAAACTTGACGACCACTCAAGGTACTTTCCTAACTAAGATCAAACTCTAAACATAGACACTTTCCTAATATAACTCTCACAACTTAATGTGCATATCTCCTAAATATAGACTCTCATATATTATTTCCTAATATGTACCCTCTATAATATTAATATAGATCATATTATTTTATTCTCCCCCACAAATTTAGCTCAATCTATATACCCATTATCTTATTCTTCTTATATCAGTCTGCCTAAGCCTCCAGAGTTTCATCTAACCCTTACTAGTTTAGTTTATATCATTCAGAGGTGGTCAATAATGGAGAAAGGTTCTACAAGTCAGGTTTCTGATCTTGTTAACAAGTTTAGGAAAGCGACTACAGACTTGGGTGATGTAACTGAAATTGAAGTTGTTAAGAACAATAACAAAGAAGATGATGCTGAAGAAAAGTGGGAGGCCAGCGCAATTGGTAAAGTTATTATAGAAGGACGGATGAGTTATGATTCAGTGGAAAAAGGCATTACTTTCACCTGGCCTTTCTTAACTTTAGACAACTTGAGGATTATTGAATTAGAACCGAATATTTTCATATTCAAATTTGATCAATGGGATCTTCTGAACAAGGTGATT
>NW_020622688.1:0-459 GCF_003573695.1 Papaver somniferum
GAGTTTTATTTATGGAAAAAATTCTTTTTTTTGTGTTTAATTGTTTTACAAGAAACAAAACTCGTTTTATAAGAAAAAACCTAAACCTAACTTGATTTGCAAGTTAGTTTTCCTATAAATACAACTCAAAAATCTCTTTTCAAAACACACAACTAGAAAAATACATGTTTCGACCCATGCCCATGCGCGTGTACCAAGCACCAAGTCCGTGTCTACTTGAAATTAGTTTTTGCAAGTTTTTAACTTGATAAATAATTTATTTAAGAGTTTTATTTATGGAAAAAATTCTTTTTTTGTATTTAATTGTTTTACAAAAAACAAACTCGTTTTACAAAAAACAAACTCGTTTTATAAGAAAAACCTAAACCTAACTTGATTTGCAAGTTAATTTTCCTTTAAATACAACTCGAAAATCTCTTTTCAAAACACACAACTCGAAAAATACATGTTTCGACCCAT
>NW_020622689.1:0-738 GCF_003573695.1 Papaver somniferum
TCGCTGATTCTCGACCCTCGCATGTGTGTCGTTTCCACTGTTGAGAAACGACTGCTGTTGCGCGCCTAATGTTCTTGGTGTTCTTCACAGCAGCAGAAATGGTGATTCTTCTGCAACTCGACTTTCACAGCTCTGTAAACCTCCCTTGTGGTTCCATCAGCCTTTATATACCCAATTGAACCAAGAATAAATCCTCATAACTCCACATAATCTCGGCAATCAGCCAAAACTATTTTCTTTTACTTCCATGCAAGATACGGGTTTTATTTGCTATTTCAACTCCTCACGCAGCGGACTTGTGTTTACACACTCCAAAAAAGTTCCTAGCACCTTTTAAATCGCGACCAACTGCTTCTTCCCACACGCAAACATCAGCTGCACTCGGGACAGAGAAGGAAAAGAAAAACCGTGAAACCGTGAAATCATAATTCTATTTTAATTAGTGCAAAAGTCGTATAGAGAATAAAATAATTTTACCCATGTATGAAATTAGGCTTCCTCCGTCGTCCCAGTGTTGGGGTTTAGTTACTCATGATGTAGACACTATCAAAATATTTTTTATATAGCTCAAATGGTGTTTACAATGAAGAAAAGGAGAAAAATAACATAAACCGCTAAACAGGCGTTACAAACTCTCCCAAATCTCGATACCCTTCTATGAAACAACAACACTCTTTATATAACCAGCAGAACCAAGAAATAACGCTCAATCACTCCAAAAATTCTTCCATTACTCGG
>NW_020622690.1:0-1585 GCF_003573695.1 Papaver somniferum
TTCAGAGTTGAAGAAAGCTTAAACCTCCCAGCTTATGGCTATATTAAGAGTTGGTTATTAGAAGGTGGAGATTATTCTAAGCTAAAAATGGGATCTTGCCTGTTTTGGAGCATAATGGCACATTGAATATGTAGAAATATTGCAGGAGGCTTCATATTGATGTCAGTGCTCAAGATGTTACTATTCTGCATATTAAACAGGACCTACTAGAATCTACTGCGACTGTTTGGTCCCTTCCTACTCAGCCAAAGACCATTATCAACTTTGATGGTGTTGCAGGTCCTAAAGGTTTTTCTTGTGCTGAAGTGGCAAGAAACTACCATTCTGAGTTTAATAGATGTCAAACAAAAATTTTAGACTTTAGTGCTCCAGTGGAAGCTGAAGCTTATGGTGCATTGGTGGGAATTGATCTTGCTATTAGTAAGGACCTAAGACATATTATCATTGAAGGTGATTCTTTAACAATGATCAACTCCTTAAAATTTAACAATGCTCCAATCCCCTGGCGTGTAAAGAATACTATTTGCAGAATCAATGATAAGTTAAGCCACTTCTCTTTTGTTGACTTTATATTTATCAAAAAGGAGGCCAACTTCATGGGTCACTCCTTAGCAGCTGATGGTGTTCAAAACCATTTATCTAATCAGTGGTTATTGTCTCCTCCTTCGTGTATTAGTCACTTGTTTAGTGAGGTTTCCCCTACTTTGTAGTTTATTTTTTTGATTTTTGTTGGTTTTGCTTGTTTTAACCTTCAAAAAAAAATCAATCACAAATAAAAACATCAAAAGTTTATCGGAAGAAATACTAATGATTAATAGTTTTATTGATATATAAAGAAATATAGTTTACACAATAACTGTAATAAATCAATATTGATTAATCTATTATACGAACCTAGCTAGGTTTGTACAACAACCGACCGGAACCGGGAAACCAAAGAGGAACCGAGGAAAGCGGATCCGAAACGAGCCAGAACCAAGATCAACGACTCAGATAACGGGGTTAAAAGTCAGCACCGGTCTCTAAACGGTACAAATATATGTACAAATATATGTTCGATCAATTGGGAAATGCAACCTTTGGTTGTTGATTGAAATTGATTGATCCTTGAACATTGGTCTTTGGTACCGTTCAAGTTACTCCTCTTATATTCAATCGGGCTTGCATATTTCTATTTGATGATTGCGTATTGAATTAAGAGTTAGAGATATAAACTCTTATATATACTTTTCTCTAGATTAAGTCTGACTGTCTAGTTGATTCTCTAGAAAGTATATTAGAGTTAGTCCTCTCAGATTGCCAAACGAATTGTTGGGTGTGGTAGTTTGACCCCCACATTTTCAGTTTTTCAGGGCTTGCAACCTCAAATTGCTTTTCTTTCTGAAACTTTACTTAATGAGGTTAATTCAACCAAGTTATTTTCTTCTTTAGACTTTGATAATTACAACTTTGTTCCTGCAACTGGTAGAAGTGGTGGTCTAGTTATTTTGTGAAATGATTTTGTTAACTTAGAGATCATAAGCTCAAATAAAAATGCCATTCATTGTAATCTTCATAACATGCTGGAGAATGATTGGGACCTTGT
>NW_020622691.1:0-383 GCF_003573695.1 Papaver somniferum
AAAATTTTCGAACTTTGGTACTACCATAATCGGTAGTAAAGTGTGTTACTTTAACCTCCGAATATACTAAATTTTCGAATTTTAACACTACCATAATCGGTAGTAAATTTAACTTCCGAACGTATATTGGCTCCAAAATGAGATTTTGCCAAAATCCTAAAATTTTCGAACTTTGGTACTACCATAATCGGTAGTAAAGTGTGTTACTTTAACCTCCGAATATACTCAATTTTCGAATATTAGTACTACCATAATCGGTAGTAAATTTGATTTCCGAATGTATATTGGCCCCAAAATGTGATTTTGCAAAATCTTAAAATTTTCGAATTTTGGTACTACCATAATCGGTAGTAAAGTGTGTTACTTTAACCTCCGAATATATT
>NW_020622692.1:0-428 GCF_003573695.1 Papaver somniferum
GGTCGACAGTTTAGGGTATAGGGTGTCCGTTTTTAGGGTGTTGAGCGGGCTCATCAAAGTTAGATGTTGGCGAAGCTGAGCCACTGGAATCGAAGCTGGTAGGTGAATCGGACGGCTCCGCCTGAAGAGGCTGGTAGCGACCGTCGGATGTCTTGATACAACGAAGTTAACGGCTCTAGATGGGGTTAGGTGTTGAAGTGTTAAGCGGAAGTATCGAGATTTGATGCGCAGGAAAAGAAGCGACCGTAGGATCTAAATGTGATCAAATCTGAAGGCTTGGAATTTAAGCGCTGTGGTGTTTGGCAGAGACTTCAGATTTTGATGCTCTATGAATGAGCGACCGTAGGATGATGAGTTGGATCCGATCTAACGGCTGAGAATGGAGGCGGGTATGGATATAGAAAATGGGTTTGGGTAAGGGTTTTGGG
>NW_020622693.1:0-957 GCF_003573695.1 Papaver somniferum
GACGACCGTGCACTTGCGGTATTACTGTAGGCCCGCGTTTCATTGCGCTTAATTTTTATACACGTTCCCGGGCCCACCAAGTTTTTGGCGCCGTTGCCGGGGATTGGTGCTGTGTTTTTCTTGTGTTTTTTTAGTTATTTTTGCATTTCACTGCATAGCATCTGCATCTGCATCTGCTTCACTTCATTTGCTGTTGGACCTGCTGTTCTAAACCTGTTTTCCTCTGCTGGGACGCCACCAAGGAAAAGAACCAAAACCCAACTGGGTTTTTGCAACAATATCAGAGCAGCTGGGCTGTGCTTAAAAGGTAACCCATTTAAGAGAACCCGAATTGTGGGCTTCCAATTTTTTAATTGTGGGCATGTAATATTAAAGCCAATTTTTGGGCTTCTCTTATTTTCTGTTGGGTTTGTAATAATTTATTTGTGGGCTTGTATTTATTTTGTGTGGGCTTGTTTAAATTCTTCCATTGGACTTGTATTTTGGACTCTGGGTTTAAACCCAGCTGAGCTTATAACCGAATGTGGGCTTGCTTCCACTCAAGAGTAGACCTCGAAACCAAAGTTTTAAAACAAACGTCGGGCCTTAACCAACTGGGCCAAATTCAACTTTCAAAGTTAAAACTTAGTGTTTCGTGAACCGCAGCCTTCCTTCCATTCCATTAGAGGACAAACAGTGGGCTTGCTCCCATTCAAAAACCAAATTTTATTTTCTTTTTAAAAAAAAAAAAAAAAAAAAAAAAAGTTTTATTTTTCTCCCATTTAAGTCCAATTTTAGTGTTTTGAAACTTTCCATGTCTCTACACTTTTTCTTTTGGGTTGATCCTCAACTCTTTAGACTTTTGGTGTATGGTGATTTTTTTGTATATAATCCAGTAGATAAAATTTCTTAAAAACCCTTTTGTTCCTTTTGTATATATTTTGCTAATCCAATATGATCTCGGCTGAAATATGTTGG
>NW_020622694.1:0-2504 GCF_003573695.1 Papaver somniferum
TTTTGATTACTAACATTGACAAACATGCTTGAGATAGAAACGCATGCGAGTTCGACCGAGCAATGCTCTAACAATCTCCCCCTTTTTCAATTTTAGTGACAAAACTATCAATACATATGGAATACAAAAAAGATAAAGAAACTTCAGTAGCTCCTATTCCACATGTCTAATCTTCAACATTCCTCGAAATCTTCGTCACTTCCAAGTACTCCAATGATCCCAAAGGTTGTAAGTTTAGCATCACCGTTGTTGAAGATTCGTAGCTATAACAATGAGAAAACATAGTTCTCGATCATTGTTATACAGTGTCATAGTATTATTACACAGCGTCAAAGTTCAATTGTATCACAACTTCAACAATAATACTATGGTGATATGTATCACTCCCCCTTAGTCAATACTCCATATCACATGGAAACCACTCCCCCTTACATAATGATCCGAAAACCATATGTATTTGTAGTATGAACTACATATTAATTATCCCCCTTTTTGTCAATAAAATTGGCAAAGGTACAAGAACGGTATCATAATGAAATTTCTGAGAGAGACATTTCATGACAAAAGGAAAAAATACATACCAACTAATTTAGATGCAATCATAAAGCCGAATCTAAATGCATTCATCAAGGAGTTTAAAGATACAAGATAACCCCTCTAATATTCCACAACCGCACACCCCTCAAGATATGACCATTAAGCACAAGTTCAAAAGAACTCCCCCCCATTGGATGTCATTCCCGATAGAACAACAAGAGCGACCTTAATTTCAAAAGAAAAGAAGGATTTTATTGGACACCAAAAACCATGAGAATGATTTTCTATATCCAAAAAACTCAACCAAATTAATCACAAGTAAACCCATGATTAATTTAATCGGAATACACAGTCAAATTAAACACAAGAGGTGATCAATTCAATTGATTATGCTCAACATAAGAGAACTTATGGAGACACGAAAATACTCAACTAGATTAATTACAAGAGAACCCATAATTAATCTAATCGGAATACACAACCAAACTAATCACAAAAGTAATCAATTTAATTGTCATTTGTTTTGCTCGACATAGGAAAACTTACGGAGCAATAACTAAATAACCAAACAAGATGATTAATTTAGTTAAATATGCTCGACATAACATATCTCACGTAACACCAACTAAGCTAATAAATCAACTTGGTTGTATAGTGCTCAACATAAGATGCATTCGGAGCCTCACAGTAATACATAAAAATATGGATCAGGGATGATCAATACTGCGGAATATACAAGGATTCATTCTATCTTCAATCACTATTTGCATAACGACAATTAATAGACATAATCCTTGAAAACAAAAGATTTTAACCTATCTTCCATCAAATGTTTGACAATATAGGCTTAACTTTTGTATTTGTCAAAAGTCCATTCATTCTTTTATCAATACATTCATATCGACTTACGAAAAACTTTACTTTTGACAAAGTATGGGACAATCAAGTTCACGTACGTAAACACACATATCCCATAATAATATTGCAATATATAAAACCATAAAGATTAATACTGCAAACATCATCTTCCAAACAAATAAACCTAAAACAAGAAGATGAAAACGTTGGACATAGATATGTGTAATCACAATAATGGCTATTCCAAACTCTAGTAATCCTTCTCAAAAAGAAGAATAATTCCTCATAAGAAGTTTCCTAGGCATCAAGACAAACTCGTAATGCACATATAAGATGATTTGTCCTTAGAGGTTAGAATCAATCTTTTCCCCCGTATTTACACCAAGAATATCTACCAAAGGCATATAAAAATATTTTCTTAACAAAGAAGAACATACAAAGTCATTAACGACCATGTACCATAGTCACAAAAAAATTTGTGAACATTCAAGAATCTCATAGTAATGCGTGCTACCGCCCATTCTTGAAATTTCTTATTTGTGATCCACCAACAACATTCTTGTAAATATACAAATGAGCTTAGAAGAGTAGTACTCCAATAATCCAAGTTCCCAAGTCCAAGAGAAGTGGAACAAGTGCAACGAAACAGAGCAAAACATTCAAAAACAAGAGACAGGACAAATACCAATCTTAACTCATCCAAATTCAGAAATTCTCATTTTCAATTTGAGTATAATTCAAAGAGGAAGATAGTGCAAAAATAATTAGGTCATTCCGAATTCGGATGAAAAAGTTACGGCCAAAACAAGTTTACCGAATATCGACGTCTACACCCCAGTATGCATATCGGTATGCATACGTGGTATGTGTATCATGAAGTCCGAACATCCCGAAATACTATTTTCAAACCTAAACTTTTAAGAACCTTAAATACAGATCAAGTTAGGTAGAAATGAATAATAAGCAAGGTACATGGATCATTGTAAGTACACTAAGCAAATAAAAACATAAATCTTGCTCAGGTTTATAGACGTACCTTTTTAGAAGAATCCAGTCGAATTCTACAGCCTTACCGAACATAATATGTTTTCTCCAATTCTCGTGCTTCC
>NW_020622695.1:0-462 GCF_003573695.1 Papaver somniferum
AACAACAAGAGCGACCTTAATTTCGAAGGAAAAGAAGGATTTTTTAATTGGACACCTAAAACCATGGAAATGATTTTCTATATCCAAAACTAAACCAAATTAATCACAAGTAAACCCATGATTAATTCAATTGAAAACACAACTAAATAAAACCACAAAAGTGATCAATTTAATAGAAAGTACTCAACATAAGTAAACTTACGGAGTTACGAGGACTAAGGTAATCATACGGAGATGACTAACTTAATCGTTCACATACTCAACATAAGGAAAACCTTACGAAATATACGACTACATTAACCAATAGAACATGATTAGTATATCCGTTCATATACTCAACACAATAATTTGTGGAATATATGAAAACTCAACTAGATTAATTACAAGAGAACCTATAATTAATCTTGTAGATGGGGCAAAACGATTTGCTGGTTTTCACGGGATTGAGGAGACGACCGTACG
>NW_020622696.1:0-492 GCF_003573695.1 Papaver somniferum
CGACCTTCATGAATGTTGTTCTTTCTAATACTCATTGTAATTCATATGATTTTGATATTGACATGGGATTCGTACAATTATTCTGTGAAGATGAGCATGACATAGGAATAGTTGAATCTTCTGTACACACTAATGTTAATATGCATGAAAATATATTTGTTGTGTCTGATTCTCTACCTAGGTCACATTGTGATATTTCTCCTGATTTGCTGATGCATGAGAATAAATCTGTTGATGATGTTGATGACTCTGATTGTGATCTTGCCAATTTGTTTGATGATTGTGAGCATGTTGTGACACGTGTAGAAGACTTAGGAGATGTTGATGTGATTAGTAATGATGTGCCTATCGTCCTACATAAGTCACAATCTGATGGCCTTCCACCCAACCTAGATTTGGTTTGTACCCATATTGTCAAACCGACTTTTCTGAGAGTCCCTAATCTAGGTTTGGAACTGTGTGCTTCCCAAGTCCTTTTGGACTATTTTGCAT
>NW_020622697.1:0-471 GCF_003573695.1 Papaver somniferum
TTCATGGAGATTCATCATACAACGACGAATATCTACTCAAGGAACCGTGGAACTTCATCAACAAAAAGGTATGTGGAGACTTGAACTTATCTATCACTCAAAAGTCTATCTCTTCTATCTCCTACTTCTTATGAGACAAAAGTCGTATGATATATGGACTAGATCATACACATTTGATATTTCGAGTCGAGTATATCTCACCTATCTATATCTCTAAATCATGTGTTGGTAAAGAGTTTCGCTTTGATCAAGTTTATCTTCAACTAGTGACGAAAGTCATGAAAAGTTTCAATTACTTTGAGAATTGCTTTGACGCGAAAAGGTCTGTGAATAACGACTATATAACGTCCTCTGAGAATGTCTCAATGATTGGAATGATAGTTTAGATTACATAACCATGTATTCCTTAATCCGAAGTTTTCGAACTTTGTTGATTGAGAGAAACCGGAGGAATTGGATTTGCCAAGTCCG
>NW_020622698.1:0-296 GCF_003573695.1 Papaver somniferum
CGACGAATTTCCGGACTTATAGTGGTCCGTTCTGGACAGGTTTCGATCTCGGAGCCAGTATCTATCTCGAAGTTAACGAATTCGTGTGCGTTTAGGGTTTTCGTGAACATTCCCATAGAATCTAACCTGGAAACTGCTAAGGATTTATCGTTCTTACCAATTTCCATACTTATAGTGGTCCGATCCTGGACAAGTTTCGATCTTGGAGCCAGTATCTGTCTCGAAGTTGACGAATTTGTGTGCGTTTATGGTTTCTGAGAATATTCTCATGGAATCTTGGATGGAAATTGCTAAAG
>NW_020622699.1:0-1979 GCF_003573695.1 Papaver somniferum
TTTGTATTTCAGGTGGGTAAGGGGGTTGATGCTGATGCATGTCTATTTCATCACTTTTGATTCGATTCCGAAGAAGTTGCTCCAAATCCTCCCGTGTGACAAAATTGGATGGCTGATTTCTCTCCAATGGGGTTATGGCACGAACCTCTTCGTCCGCAGAGATAGGCTCTGCTGAGGTGCCGGCGCCAGGGGTGTTGGAGGCGTATCCCATTGTCTATTGATGGCGTGACTCCTGCGGTAGCCGTTCTGTTAGGGCTTTGAGAAAGACGAGTACTTCTCTATGAGTCGATACCATGTCCGTCTGGGATCTAGCGAGAACCTCCTGTCTTTCCATCAGATCAGCAATGGTGATGTAGGGTCTGCTTCCTCTGGCCCCTCCGGTTTCTCGTCCTGATGGTGGAGTAACTGCAGTTCTAGTGATGGTTGGAGGTGTCATGCTCGACGAAGCATTAGGGGCGGCAGCAGCGACTCTGGCCCTGGTGACTGGTGGTGTAACGCCCGAAGAAGCACTTTCTGTGTTATTTAAATTGGTAGGCGGTGTATAAGCGTTAGGGATGGAAGCATCCCTAGCCCTGGTGATTGGCGGTGTAACACCTGAAGGAGCGCTTTTCGTACCGCTGGGATTAGTAGGCGGCGCGTTAATGCAGTTAGGAGAAGTGTTAGCAACAGGGACGGTTTTCGTGCTGGTGTTCTCATGGTTCATTGCTGACCCGGATCTAAGCTCTACCATATTGAGTTTGGAATTGAAAGACGAAATTGAAAGCTAGGATTTGATATTGCAACCGAGTGACTGATCTCCCACAGTGGTCGCCAATTTTTTGAGGGTGAAAATAATTTCTGCTTATTTCATAATTTTGTGTGTTGTGGGTGAGAAACGAGCCTAAACCCTAAACAATGTACTGCAAGGGAGTACTTTAGATTCGAGAGATCAATCTGTACAAGTCCGCCCTAAACCAAGAAATGGCCGTTCCAGACTTGCTTCGGTCACAAAATGAAGGAGAAGGGTTGTTTTTGGGGAGGGAAGCGAAGAGAGTGTTGAGACCAGAATAGTTGATTCTGGAAGAGTAGTTGTTCGACGACTTGTATCAGAAAGTGGAAATCTAACATATGGGAAAGATAACAAATATTTTCTGAGTGTTGTATGTTCCTGACCAAAGCCTGTTGTTCGGTGGTAATAGGTAAGACCTATTTATACAAGTCAAAGTGAAACGTACTCTGGTCTCGTAAGAAATAGAAACAGATGATTAAATGGGAGGAGGTGGTAACTGGTAACGCCTAGAATTGGTGTTCCATAATGAAGGAAAACGTTTCACCATTACTACCTGTATTTACTAACCGCCTCATTCTTATGACACTGTCTTGTAACGGGCGTAGTGTATGCCGCACGCTCTAAACCGCCAAACCAATACCCTAATGAGCATCCCCCAGTTTGTGACATGTGTTGATGTCTCGAGTGTTTTCGTGGAAAACATGTAGCATGTTGTTGATGTTTGGAAAGTTGAGCTTGGGAAACTTTCCGGCTCGGTGATGACTCTCGACAGTCGAGACTTGCATATTGAGAGGAAAGGTAGTCGTTGATTATTTCCACCCTTCGTTTGGTAGCCAGCGGCATGAAAGCATGGCCGACACGGCTTTGACATGGTTAGGCGTGGCCAAGCTTGGATTTTCGCATAGTTTAGGCGCGACCAAGAACTATGGTTTTGGCATAGTTTGGGCGCGACCAAAATTAGGGCTTTGCGTTGGGCCAAAGGTCGCTACGCGTTAGCTGGTGACCTTAGACGGCTAAGATCTACATATTAAATAGAAGGGTGTCCGTTGATTGTCGCAACCCTTCGTTTTGGAAGCCAACGACAGGGAGAAAGGCTGGCATGGCTTTGGCATAGTGGTGCGGATGGCATGGTTGGCATGCCTTAGCACGAAGATGTGGCTGGCATTCCATTGGCACATGTGGAGCATCGGCATGGTTGGTATGCTTTAGG
>NW_020622700.1:0-420 GCF_003573695.1 Papaver somniferum
ATTCAATGCACATATGTAAAAATTACCAGGGTATCTTTTTTCAAAATTCTAAATTACGGTTTCGACGCCCAAAACCCTAAGTCTATGCAAGCTGCACAACCGTTGCACACCATGGCAATCATGCCGAAACCAATCCGCACAATCGTTGCGCACCTGACAACCATACCAAAGTGGCGCTTGCAAACCTAGCATTTCATGCCGTGAAAACCTAGGGCCAAGCCGCCACACATGCCAAAGTGGCGCTTGCAAACCTAGCATGCCATGCCGTGCAAACCTAGGGCCAAGCCGCCACACATGCTATTGGCACATGCCAAAATGGCGCTTGCGAACCTAGCATGTCATGCCGTGCAAACCTAGGACCAAGCTTCCACACATGCAAAAGTGGCGCTTGCAAAACCTAGCATGCCATGTCGTGCAAAC
>NW_020622701.1:0-910 GCF_003573695.1 Papaver somniferum
CTGGTGGAACTTCATCGACTAAAAGGTATGTGGAGACTTGAACTTATCTATCACTCAAAAGTCTATCTACTCTATCTCCTATCTTGAGACAAAAGTCGTTTTGCTATATAGACTTTGATTATGCACATTTTCTATTTCGAGCAGAGTTTATCTCGCTTATCTATTTCTCGAAATATGTGTTGGTAAGCTTTCGCTTTGGCAAAATTCATCTTTACTAGTGACGAAAGTCATATTAAGTTTCAATTACTTGGAAATTTCTTTGACGAAAAATATTGTGTGAACAACAACTATATAACGTCCTCTAAGAATGTTTCAATGATTGAAATGAGAGTTTAGATTATATAACCATGGTTGGATATAAACATTTTGTGGTAACTCATACGTGTATAAGTCCTTATTCCTTGAACCAAAGTATGTGTACTTTGCTGCTTAGGAAAACCGGAACTAGAGTCCGTGTACCAAGTCTGCGCACTGTCGGAGGTTCTCATCCCGAGAATTTCTACTAGAGTTTGTGAAATGAAAAAAAAACTTATTCCGGGTACTTAAGTCCGCGTACTTAAGTTGGTTATTTTCTAAAAACGATTATTCGTGAACTTAAACTTATATAAACTAAGGAATGCAAGTTTGCAAGCTGTGGCTATAAAGTTCATGAATCGATTCGAGTGAATCAAATCGTTTTTGCTTCGACTGTGTCTTATATACTTCCATAACATCTAAGCAATTGAACAACTCTCTAACTAGTTCATTTGAGTCATTTGAACTAGTTAACATTGAATGCTCTGTTACTAAGCTAACATTGATTGCAAACCCTGATTTGAAAGACTATATAAGGAAGAACTCTAGCAACTGGGAAACCTAATCCCCACACCTCCTGTGTGATACTAGTTGTATTAGCTAGAGTCGATTCTCC
>NW_020622702.1:0-1179 GCF_003573695.1 Papaver somniferum
TGGTCCGTGTTAATGAACTAGTTAAATTAAATAATGATTTTTTAAACAATTATTCACAAAGAAACGTATTTATTTACAAAAGTTGGCGGGGGCCGAGCAACAAGTTGTGCTCTAACACAGCTTGTGAACGGTCCACCAGTCATCCGTTAAGTAACCTGCTTGGTTGGGACCCACACCAAACTCAAATTCCGACAAAGTTAGGTACCTAAGGCAAAGGTGTGCCATTTTATAGGCACCAAACTCAAGATACCCCTTATTATAAATATTGTCTACTTATATAACTCTCTTTGTCCCCCAAGGTTTTGTGTAATCTCTTTTTCGACTATTTTTCTCATAACTTCTTCATACGAAGTGGTAATGACCTCATTCTTTTTCTGTTACCTCTGTCTTTCAGTTCCCCAAAGTTTACAGGAAAATTTTTAGGATTTCCACGCTTAGCAATTGGTGTGTCATCCTTATTTTCAATGTAAGGGATGACTTCCCTCTTTATTTTTGGAATCAACATAAGTAGAAATGCAATTTGGATAACATGTAGAGCTCTTAAATGTATTATTTTTTTACCACAATCATTTTTTAGAAAATTTTATAATAAAAATGAGTTTATCTAGTTTATAGTTTGGTTTTAAAAAAAGGATTTCAACTTTTAACGAAGTCACTAGACTTCCTTGAGTCAATGCATCCAAAATGCAAGCTTTTTTCGACTCTCAAGCCTCTAGACATGTAATTTGTGAAGGAAATATTTTTTCTGAAAATTTTCTATTAAAGAGGAGTCTTTCTATTTCATGATTTGGTCTTGATCATAGAGTTCCGACATCTAACGAAGCCTGCGGACTTCCTTGAGTCATTTGTGTTTATGGTATTTTATTCAAATTTTGTAATGATTATCTATCTTAAAGAAGATCCCATAATCGTTAAGAAGTTATTAACCGTTGCAAACTTTATCTCCTTCTTTCCATGTTTTATTATAGGTAATCTATGACCTTTTTAAAAGATTAGAAGTTCATTATTAGAAGGGATATTTCGAGTTTGGTGCCTATAAAATGGTACACTTTCACGTTTGGTGCCTAACTTTGTCAATATCTGAGTTTGGTGCCCAGTCAACGAATTGGCGTTGATTGACCGTGTTGACCATCAAATTTAGAGTTAAAAATGTGAAATGTATAATAAAATTCTAAATTC
>NW_020622703.1:0-993 GCF_003573695.1 Papaver somniferum
TTTTTTTTTTTGCAGGTAATTACAGCGGAGGGCGTCTTCGCAATATCTTTACTCACGCTTGGGGGCGAGTTTCATCATCAACGTTCGACGCAAAAGGATAAACAATTTTCTTAACCACCAACAAGTTGGAGGTTAAGAGGGGGCGATGTTTGTACCGTGTATTTTATACACGGTGAGCCCGTAATCAAGCCCGTCTAGCCAGCCCATGACGGAAGATTCTAGAAGTTTCCCGAAGGCTTGTTTCCCAAGTTCCTTGCACATGAAGTTTACATCAAAATTAGGGTTACATAAACTCTATAAATACATGTATCCTAAACCCAAGAATAGAGGGAATATTAGGTTAGCTAACCCGGAGAAAAACACCCTTTTATCAAATACATCAATAAAATACCTCTCCGTTCTTCCGTGGATGCAGGCAACACATTCCGAACCACGTAAATTCTTGTCTTCTTATTTATTTTTGATCGTTTTTATAACCCTAATCATCATTAAATCATCGTGTTTAGTGCCTAGAATTTATTTTGGGTACAAACATTGGCGCCGACTAAGGGGATTCGAGTAAAACGATCGTGTTTACCAGTGAGAGAAGCCTCAGAAAAATCATGAACGAGATTCCAACAAAAATCAGCAAGAAAAAATAAAAGAATAGGGTTCTTACGTAACTGTTGTGAAGGTTGAAGAAAACGTTGCAAACAGTTACAGAAACCGTAGCGAAGGCAGTAGTAGAAGCTTTGCAGCACAGTAACAGATATAAATGTTACAGAAATCATTACAAAAGCACTTATCCTGTACAACCCTATAAGTACAGCTTCAGATCCAGCGAATCATGTCCGTCAGATATAGAAGATCTTGAGCGTAAGATCTGTCCTGCCAAGGATCCAGCTCCCGGTTCACAAATAGGTTCAGTGTCAGACTGGTTCGGTTCAGAGCGAACCAGTTCAGTACGGATCAAAACGAACCAGACCGATACGACCCAACCAATTGACTGAACTC
>NW_020622704.1:0-2482 GCF_003573695.1 Papaver somniferum
CTTCTACTAATTTCTTGCGTGCAGCTTCCAAATCTTCCACCAAGTACTGTCAAGACTTGAGGCTTTAGAACTAACATCCCTCTCACGATGTCCGCGTTACTAATGATAACCTGTAGTATACCAAGAAAATATAAATTCTGAGTGGCAACAAAGTACATCAAGTAATCCCACAAGAAACCCCTACATGAAGATATACAATAACAAAATAACTATAAGTAACTTTATTTCAGAAAAAACAAACCTTCAAACCAGCAGGATCTAAAACATTAAGATCTTTGATAAGTGGTCTCGGAACCAACATATAACTCCCAATTCCAAGGAAGTGGTCTCTATGTGTGCAGTAGAACTGCAATGGGTAATCTTTCAGTGAATTGCATACGTTGTTCCAAATCCATTGGCTGACGGCGGTTCTGAGTTAAACTATCTGTTTTCATAATCGCCAGCTTCTGCGAGGATGAAATGTCAATTTGAGAATTTAAGAGAACCCATTGGTGTTCCACGCTGTTGTGCTCAGTGCAAGAGTGAAATAGCTTGTTTTTGTGAAATTAGAGTGAGATCAACTGCTTCACCAATTATGTAATGGGTTTCCTTCACTGTCGATAGATTCTCTCTCTCAAAAAATAAAAACTGCATCAAAAATTGTCCCGGGAGTTGCAGAGAAAATCAGAATCAAAATGATAACAAGGAAAAAGAAAAGAAAGATGCACCAGCCGGGAATCGAACCCGGGTCTGTACCGTGGCAGGGTACTATTCTACCACTAGACCACTGGTGCTGGATGCTGTGACTTCTCGAAAGGATCATTTCCTTTTAAATTACACAAAATTAGTCCCACATTGCTTGTGCTCATACAATGAGAGATATTTCCTGACAAGCAATTCTGAGATACTCTGTCGTCCCATTAAAATGTTCTCTTTCAATGTTTTCTACAGTCACCACAATTGCCTCCCCTTGAGAGAGAATTATACTAGATATGCCATCAGCAAGGAGCGGTATAAACTCTGACGCCAATATGATATCATCTCTTCCTTTTCTTTAATGGGAAGCAGTATCAGCAACAGCTTCCTGCTGGTCAAACAACTCCATGCTTCTTCCTGCTGGTCCGGCTCCATATCTTGTTAACCAAAATTTAAGTTTAAAGGAGAAGAAGACTTAAACTTTGTTCATACTCTTATATTGTTACCCCGCGTTGGCTTGCCATATTTTGGAATGAAAGGAGTTGATGATACTTTGGTGGAAGTTACAGGATTTTGAGTTCTTGTTTCAAGGGTTCCTGTCAATGATTTGCGGACTGGATCCTCTGGTATGATGCTGACAACATCTGCTTCATTAGAAGGTGTTAGTAAGGTATGCTCTTGTCGGCACCAAATAACACTTGATATCCCTTTTCAGTCTTTTGGGTCTAAAATTGAATATGTTTCACTTTAATGGTCATGTCCTACATAATACTTTTTTCTAGGTTTTGTGGTGGTTAGTGGTTTTTGAATATGTAAGCTCAGCTGTTTATGAGACAGGATACATAACAAATTTTTGGAATTTCCTGAATTTTCAGGAGGTCGTTTCTCTATTTAGTTCCTCCAAAGAAGATGGATATCAACATTATCTGAATCACGACTAATATGCTTGTAAAACTGTGGAATTTGGTTGTAAATTGTACAGTAATATGAATTTGTATGCCCCATCTGATACTCTTTTCTGTCCTTTAGAATACTTTTACAGAACCAATTGTTAAAGAACAGGGGTGCAGACGGGAACCCTTCACATCATGTTGTTTCAAGAAATTCCATAGTTGTTTCTATGTACACGGTGATCCACCATATCCAGTCTGAAAGTTTTGCTATGGGAGATATGTATGGATGGACTAGGGATGCAGATACAATGTCTAGGGGCCACGTTGTTTTTCTATATAGGGGAGAGAACCAGAGTTTCAAGGCTCGGAGGATCGTTGGACCATTTACTGAGATCCCACCCTATAACTGATGAAGCAGAAGTGATTCAGAGGGAGAAGGGTGTGTGGATGATGGAGGAACAAGAATAACACGTCCAACTAGACATAAATGATGCAGATTTTACCAGAACTTTCAAATATCCAATTAGGAGTGCAGGCAAAGGATCTCGAGGCCATTGCAGCACGATTCCAGATGTTGCCACCGAGTGCAGCACAGGAAGTTTGAATGATGTCCTAGTGGACAACCCCAGTGCAAGTAACCAATCAGAATAATCAGAATACGGGTATCGATCCTTTCAGCAACTGAAGTAAGTATGCTTAAGGCTAGCCATTTGTCTACAAAAACATTAAGCGAGGAGGAACTTGAAGACACTACACTTTTGTTTTATCATTTGAGACTTGCTTCAACCTTTGAGCAGGTGAATGGCTGCATACAATAAAAATTCCTACCGAGTTCCCATTTTCTTGTTCAAGGTCACTTAATTCCTTCTAGAGCTTCCAGTGATTCGAATAAGAAATTATCCGAACAGAAAAAG
>NW_020622705.1:0-407 GCF_003573695.1 Papaver somniferum
CATAGTTGAACAACATGGTTCAGCGCCAGTACGTTGTACCAGAGTTGAATATATAATTGCGACTACGCCGGTGTTTGTGAATTTCAAAAAAAAAAAACGGCTAGTTTTTTTAAAAATAAGACCGTTGGAGATTCATTTATATATAATACCCCCCATTCCTTTGGAAAAATCTACACAAAGCACCCATAGGAGATCATCTTAAACCAATGATATGGTCCTTGACACCGAGATTCCAGACGATGTCTGCGAAGATATTCGCGAAAGGCTCAAAGGCTCCGCAATTGTTGAAAAGGGATGGCTTACTAAATAGGAGATCATCTTAAACCAAAAGTGCTTCATTACCATGTTTTAGTATGTTTTAATTTAAAGTATGAAATATAATGTAATAGATCAAACATTATTTGTTA
>NW_020622706.1:0-490 GCF_003573695.1 Papaver somniferum
ATTTATTATAGGTTCTCTTGTAATTAATCTAGTTGTGTTTTCAAATATTCCACAACTTCTTGTGTTGAGTATTTGAGCGACTATTTGTAATCATGATCTCTTGTGGTTATAGTAGTCAAGCATATATTCCGTAAGATTCTCCTTATGTTGAGTATATGAATGGTTAAGTTGGTTATCTCCGTATGATTAACTTAGTCGTAGCTCATTTCTCCGTGAGTTTACTTATGTTGAGCAATTTCAATTAATTTGATCACTTTTGTGGTTTTGATTTTATTGCGTATTCCAATTGAGTTAATCACGAGTTTACTTGTGATTAACTTGGTAGAGTTTTGGATATAAAAGAACATTCTTTTGATTTTTGGTGTCCAAATTAAATCCTTATTTTCTCTTGAAATTAAGGTCGCTCATGTTGTTCTCTTGGGAATGACATCAAATGGGGGAGAGTTCTTTTGAACTTGTGCTTAATGGTAATATCTTGCGGGAAGTGCGG
>NW_020622707.1:0-490 GCF_003573695.1 Papaver somniferum
ATTTATTATAGGTTCTCTTGTAATTAATCTAGTTGTGTTTTCAAATATTCCACAACTTCTTGTGTTGAGTATTTGAGCGACTATTTGTAATCATGATCTCTTGTGGTTATAGTAGTCAAGCATATATTCCGTAAGATTCTCCTTATGTTGAGTATATGAATGGTTAAGTTGGTTATCTCCGTATGATTAACTTAGTCGTAGCTCGTTTCTCCGTGAGTTTACTTATGTTGAGCAATTTCAATTAAATTGATCACTTTTGTGGTTTTGATTTTATTGTGTATTCCAATTGAGTTAATCACGGGTTTACTTGTGATTAACTTGGTAGAGTTTTGGATATAAAAGAACATTCTTTTGATTTTTGGTGTCCAAATTAAATCCTTATTTTCTCTTGAAATTAAGGTCGCTCATGTTGTTCTCTTGGGAATGACATCAAATGGGGGAGAGTTCTTTTGAACTTGTGCTTAATGGTAATATCTTGCGGGAAGTGCGG
>NW_020622708.1:0-278 GCF_003573695.1 Papaver somniferum
CGACTCATAACGAAGTGTGTAGACTTTTTTGAGTTAACGTATATAAAATTCAACATTTTTATGAACTCTTTCTTTTTGTGTTGGTTTTGTCTTTCTATTTCATTCAATAAACATGAAATTTGTTAGGATTTGGATTAGTTATGCATGGTTTATCCTTCTTCTATTGTGAAATTTGACTTCCTTCATATTTTCTTGAATCAACGTACATAGAAATGCAATTTTTACTAGAGCTATTGCCTTAGAACATATGAATTGTAATTACAATACATTTTTCAAAA
>NW_020622709.1:0-516 GCF_003573695.1 Papaver somniferum
TGGACCTGCTTAATCGACTCCTAGACCCTTCGTTCGATCAGGTGAAAATGGACGCTCGTGATCGAAAACCCTAATTAGGGTTTTGCCAGCCGTGCGTCATGCCTTATTTGGGCGCACGAATTGGGACGACCATCCATGTTTGGTCATGACCGATCGTTCATGTATGTAGGCGGGCCCACGTTGTTTGTGTTGACATGCTCTGGGCCCTTTGAATCTATATCTACACCCTCCATCTATGCCTACGAAGATGGATGGTTGAGACCGATTTGCGACACATGTAATGTGCTGCAAACCCTAATTTAGGGTTTCACGTCCGCTGATTTGGATGGACGTATTAGCAAGCAATGCTACCCTTTTGGGGAGGTCGACCATGCGGGGCCCGCATTAGGTCGGTGGTGAATACTCCAACACCTGCCTGGGGGTTATGGATCCGATCTAAGCCATCCAATCATGCTGGTGAAGTTGGATGGTCGTGATCGTTTCTGAGACTGATACAGACAGTCCAGATGCTCGATC
>NW_020622710.1:0-3422 GCF_003573695.1 Papaver somniferum
TGTACTCCTTAAGGTGCTAATTGTTTGAGGAAGAACCGGACTGTCTTTATTTTCCTAGTAAAGGGCAAGGCCTGGCCTAAACAAGATAAGGGTTCGGATTTCATCACCGCTCCCTTCTTGCCCGCCTTAGGAGAACGGAACCTAAGGCGAACCTAAGCCTTAAAACTTGATTAGAACGAGACCGATAGGGTAACACGCTTACTAGGAAAAATTTTCAAAGAATATTGGATACTTTCTTAAGCACACTTCAAATTTCAAGAAGGTTATTATGAGTTGAAACGTACCACCTTGTAATGCCGGTGAGGCCTTGGGTATCAAAGCTCCATTGAGCTTCCCTCGCCTCAAGTTTCCTCACATTAGCTCGGATTGATTCCATAGGGGTTTGATCAAACTGTAATGAATTCCCCTTCGAGAGATAGAAGCAAGTCTAGAAACAATCTAAGTGGAGCCATCATGCTTTTTTTTTGCTATAAATATTTAGGTTTGCTTTGGTGGAGTCGAGTCGGCCTTGTTTGTGATTGTGTAGAATTCCCTTGTAATTAAGAATGTCGAACTGGTACGATAGAAGCCAATACAATGAGTATCGACCTGAATCTGAATATGGACATCATCAGTTTTATGACCATGGTGGGAATAGTAGTTGGGAACACCAATCTTTTCAAGGTTATGGTTCATATCATGGTGAGCCCAATCATTATCCTCACAACCATCAGTCATACGAGCAAAATTCTGATAATTCCTCTTTACTTGAGTCGACACGTAAGTTAGCTGAGACAGCACATAAGTTCGCAGAAATGAATAACTTAGTTATGGACGAAAATAATGCAATGAGTGAACTTTCTTTACCTGATTTCCTAGATTATGTCAGGAATTCATGTGAATCGGCCCAGAAGTCTTTGTTAGAGTGCCAGAAAAAAGCTGCTTGAAATAACCTAAATTTCTAAAATAGTGTTTCCAATTCTACCCTTGATATCAATAGTGAATATTTGCCTAATCTAGAGGACGAGGTTAGAATAAAAGACACTACTTTAGATGAGGTTCATGATGATTATGATGAAGATAATATTGATGAAGAATCATACATTTGTAGGCATAGTGATCCGGAACTAGTTACTCCATTTGAGCTTCATAATGATAATATTATTTCTGGTTCAGATCCCAATAATTTTAATGATTATTCACCTATTCAAAAGGATGTGGATCTGATTAGGGATACCACCGTTTAGAAGATGTAGTTCATGATCCTTTAGCCTACAGAGTATTGGACAATCCATTATTTGATGAACTTATTAATGGATTGGAGGAAGTAACTTTGATTAACACCTTAGTTAATGAGCCTTTATTAGAAACTTTCTCTCATAATCCTTTATATGATGGTGGTTTAGAGGAACGGGTCTATTCTGAAAATGATGTTTTAGAGTCTAGCGACTTAGAAACAATAATCTTAGACGAAGAAGATAGACCCGCAGAGATGAGTAAAGATGCACTACCTGATAATAACTTAGAAGAATCAATTGACCATTTCCAAGAATCTGATGATCTAGAAATTAGGAAAATTGTGACTTGTCTATCTAGAGACGCCAAAAACTCTAAGTTTGGGGGTGATTATCGTTCTCCGTGTGCTTTAACTCTTAAAAAGGTCCCTCACTTGGGACTTGACATCAATTCCTCGACCATTCTAAAATATTATCTCCATACACGTTTTCCTGAATCTAATAGTGTCCATAAGGAAGTTCAGTCGTTAGAAACCCATCCTCTGGTTGATGTGGTTTACCCAGGCTATGATACCAAGATCGATTTTTTTTTCCCACCAAAAACGTTTCTACCAATTTTGGGAACATATGAGTTTAAAATGTGTCAATTATTAAGTTTTGAGACTAAACCTAATTATTTTAGAAGATTAGGGTCGACACATCTGTTTAAGGAAGACTATCACTCTCTGGCTTGTGGAAGTCTCCTTTTGTCAGCTCTTTTTGGTTTTAAAGACCCACAGTTATTCTGGTTACTGTTATACGGTTCGAGTTGACTAAACCTTTTCTTAGTCTGGCTGAAGACTTTAAACTTAGCACTTCTTGGGAGGTAACCCAATCTCATGCAACCAGGTAATATCCTTTCTTCACTCTTTTGCTTCGAATAGTAACCGTTTCTCCTTGTTCATGCTTTTAATTTCATCTTTAGAACATTGAGGACAATGTTAGATTTAAGTTTGGGGGTATTGGGATAATCTGAAGAATACCAGGTTTAAACTCATAATTAGCCGTAGAGGGTGGCAATTTAATGCACGAAGCTCGCTTGGTCCTAGTAGGGTACATGTAATCTTTCAAAGTAGCCATTGCTGGTATAGCTGAAGTACTAGGGGTACTTTCCTCACTAACACTTAAATTCTCAAAACTGAAGTTTCCAAAAACGGGGCTCTCAAAAGAAGAGTCTTCGAGCTCCCCGCTTCCACAAGAAGAACTTCTAGGCTCGTCACTAATCAAACGGCCAAAAGTATCTCTTTTCCAAGCACGCTCTCTAATGGACTCGATCGATTTTGGCATACACTAACAAAAATTAAAAATAAAATTCTATGGAAGGGAGGTTCTAAGCAAACACACAACAGGCCGACTCCACCAAAGCAAACCTAAAGATTTCTAGGAAACAAAAATCATGATGGCTCCACTTAGATTGTTTTTATACCATCTTCTATTCTTTCGAAAAGGAATTAGTTACAATCAGAGAAAACCCCTCTAGAATCAATCCTAGTTAAAGTAAATTGAATAAAGATGAGGGAAACTGCATGGAGCTTTGATACCCAAGGCATCACTGGCATTACAAGGAGGCGCATTCAACTTACAGAAACCATCATGAACTTCGAAGTATGCTTAAAACAGTAACAATATTTTTCGGACGACTTTCTTATTAAGCTCGTTACCTTATCGGGCTCGTTCTATTACAAATTTTAAGGCTTAGGTTCGCGTTAAGTATTGTTTTCCTAAGGCGGGCAATAAGAGAACGGTGATGAAATCTGAACCCTTATCTTATATGTCCAGTCCTTTCCCTTTACTAGGAAATTAAAGCAGTCGTTTTTAGTTCCTCAACATATATGCAAACAAAGGCATACACTAAAGCCGCTGACATGGGGTTCGCGGGTGTTTAGATAAAATTACCTCCCGTTCCAGACGGGGGATGAACCGTTGTAGTCAACTCGGAACACGACTCCTATGTCATGTATGAACCTGAGGGGCCGAGGCTATATCGTAATCGCTGTCCTTCTCTGCAAAAATAATTTATATTTAAACTACCCTTCCGTAGGGTTAAAAAAATGTCCCAAATGTTCAAGTCCAAAGTCCACAAAATAAAGTGCAAAAGAAAAAGAAAATTCCAAGATATCATTATACAATCTAAGAAAATAAAAATAAACTCTCTCTCTTTTTTTTTCT
>NW_020622711.1:0-330 GCF_003573695.1 Papaver somniferum
AATCAATTTCCGACTTATAACGAAATGTGTAGACTTTTTTGAGTTAACGTATATAAAATTCAAAATTTTTATGAACTCTTTCTTTTTGTGTTGGCTTTGTCTTTCTATTTGATTCAAGATAGATGAAATTTGTTAAGATTTTGATTAGTTCTGCATGGTCTTTCATCCTTCTTCTAATGTGAAATCTGACTTCCTTCATATTTTCTTGAATCAACGTACATAGAAATGCAATTTTTACTAGACGTATTGCCTTAGAACATATTAATTGTAATTACAATACATTTTTCAAACTTTTTCTGTTAAAGATGAGTTTAACTAGTTTACAATTTA
>NW_020622712.1:0-803 GCF_003573695.1 Papaver somniferum
TAGACGTATTGCCTAAGAACATATTAATTGTAATTACAATACCCATTTTTCAAACTTTTTCGGTTAAAGATGAGTTTATCTAGTTTACAATTTAGTCTCAGAAATCAATTTCCGACTTATAACGAAATGTGTAGACTTTTTTGAGTTAACGTATATAAAATTCAACATTTTTATGAACTCTTTATTTTTGTGTTGGCTTTGTCTTTCTATTTGATTCAAGATAGATGAAATTTTTAGGAGTTGGATTAGTTCTGCATGGTCTTTCATCCTTCTTCTATTGTGAAATTCGACTACCTTCATATTTTCTTGAATCAACGTACATAGAAAAGCAATTTTTACTAGACGTATTGCCTTAGAACATATTAATTGTAATTACAATACATTTTTCAAACTTTCTCTGTTAAAGATGAGTCTATCTAATTTACAATTTAGTCTCAGAAATCAATTTCCGACTTATAACGAAATGTGTAGACTTTTTTGAGTTAACGTATATAAAATTCAACATTTTTATGAATTCTTTCTTTTTGTGTTGGCTTTGTCTTTCTATTTGATTCAAAATATATGAAATTTGTTAGGATTTGGATTAGTTCAGCATGGTCTTTCATCCTTCTTATATCGTGAAATTTGACTTCCTTCATATTTCCTTGAATCAACGTACATAGAAATGCATTTTTTACTAGACGTATTGCCTTAGAACATATTAATTGTAATTAAAATTCATTTTCAAACATTTTTTATTAAAGAAGAGTTTATCTAGTTTACAATTTAGTCTCAGAAATCAATTTCCGACTTATAACGAAATG